>NW_027597680.1:0-70028 GCF_964194155.1 Cetorhinus maximus
GATGTTTTTTGCAAATCTAGTTGCATTGCTTGGTGTTTTGAAAGTTATAGTATAGTTAGGATCATACTAAGTAATGAACACTTAAGTACAATGATAATCACAGAAAGGGTGGGACCACTTGGCTGATTTAATCTGGAAAAGGGAAATCTGGAATACACTGCCTTGAAAGAATACCGGAAGCAATTTCACTAATAACTTTTAGAAGTAAATTGGATATATATTTGAAAAAGAAAAAATTTGTAAGGCTACGGGGAAAGAGTGGGGAAGAAACTATAGAATAACCCTTTCTTTCAAATACCTGGCATAGGCATGATGGGAGAAATGACCTATTTCTGTTATATATGATCCTTCATCTTTGTTTTGGGATTAAGAGAAACTATGGAAGTATTTAACATAAGTACCTTGCCTCAGCTTTTAGCAGAGGAGATTGAAAGTGGTACTGGAGGAAGGTATGGGAGAGCTACTTGAGATAAACATTGTACAAACTTGTCTGAGCCTGGGAAGAGTAGGATAACGCCCTTCAACTGGCATTCATGCAACCCAACAGGTTGGAGATGGTCAAGTAATACCTGAAGCAAAAACATTGATATTTTCCTCTCTGACCTAAAGCCAAATTGTAGCATCATTAATGCTACTGTAATTGAGGTTGGCTAACTCAGTGTGGACCAAGGACTGAACTTTGGGTATTCATGTCTGGTAAAATGATAATATAAAGAGGAATTGGGCATTTAACTTCAATACCTGTTTTATATTTTGAGGCATCTAGGATGGAGAATTTTCTTGATAAATGGTGTAAAGGACTATTACCATCAGTAATACTTGAGTCCTTTTGCCATGAATGAGTTTTACTCAAATTCTCCCTGTACATTTGGGCTCAGTAACTCATTCAACGAGTTGCACATTCTCCATGTTAGAACTTCTGAATCAAATATAATTTTAATGAAATATTTACAGACTCTACTTTGACATTATTTTCTGTTTTTCTCTTTTTTTAACGAAAAACATTGGCCTAGCTTTTGAACTGGTAATGACTACAAAATTATTAGTGTTTGGCGTCATTGCTCCTCTGAAACTGGCAGCAAGTTCAGGAGTCCACCACGTGCACAATAATGCAGAAGTCCAGACATTGCTGTCGGTGATTCCATGCTTCTCCAGAGCATGCACTGTCAATAAGAAACCTTTGAATTAATGAGAACTTCTACTATTATGTTGTTAGTCTCGCTGTAAAAACCCTTAAGTTGCACCTTTTTGAATGAGGTGTATGGAATTTTAACGGTGTACGACTTCATAATTACTGATAAATACTCTCACTGGCCCTGAAAATCTAAGTTTAGATTTGTTAAATGTTAAATTTCTCAATTGTAATAAAAATCAACGTTTTAAAATTTTGCTTTAAGGTTTATTTTAGCTACTACCTTTAATCATCATTTTTTTAGCTATCTGAAAATTTAGAAATGAAGGATATTAAGTGCCTTTAACTTCCAGGGTTTTTGTGTTTGAGTACTTGAATATATTGGCTACTTACCTGCTGACATCACCACTGTGTGCCAGGAGAGCCCCTTGATTTGGCACCAGACCTGAAAGTGGAAATCTGCACCACACAGGTTTATTGACCCTTGTGACCAAATCTCTTTGAGGTTACTGTCTTTACCAAGGCCTCTGCCTTTACCAAGGAAGATGCTGCTGCACAGGTCATGGTGAAAGAGGAGGTAATTCAGACACTTGAAGGGTTTAAGCTTGATAAGGAGGAGGTATTGGATAGGCTGTCTCTGTTTAAAATTAATAAGGCACCAGGACTAGATGAGATGCATCCAAGCATACTGAGGAAAGTGAGAGTAGAAATTGTGGAGGCACTAACCATAATTTTCGTGTCTTCCTTAGTCTTGGGGGTTGTGTCAGAGGACTGGAGAAATATAAATGTTACACTTTTGAATAAGAGTGTAAAAATAAGCCCAGCAACTACAGGCCAGTCAGTAAAGTGGTGGGGAAGCTTCTAGAAACAATAATTTGGGACAAAATTAATAGTCACTTGAGTGAGTGTAGGTTAATTAAGAAAAGCCAGCATTTGTTAATAGCAAAATCATGTTGCTAAGTAACCTGCTTGAGTTTTTTTTGATGAGGCTAATGCTTTTGATGTGGTGTACATGGACTTCAAAAAGGCAGCAGACTTTTGAGCAAAGTTGTAACTCGTGGAATAAAAGGGACAGTAAAGACATGGGTATCAAATTGGCTGAGTGACAGGAAACATAAGAACATAGGACTTAGAAGCAGGAGTAAGCCATTTGGCCCTTTGAGGCTGCTCCGCCATTTGATAAGATCCTGGTTGATCTGATTGTGGTCTCAACTCCACTTTCCTGCCTGCCCCCCATAACCTTTGACTTCCTAGTCTATCAAAAATTTGTCTACCTCAGCTTTGAATAAATTCAATGACCCATTCTCCACTGCCACTGCTTTCTGGTGAATTCTACAGATTAATGACCCCCTGAGAGGAAAAAATGCCCCCTCATCACTGTTTTAAAAGGGAGACCTCTTGTTTTAAACTGAGTCACTTAGTTCTAGCCTCCCCCCACATAAACACACACGCCTCTCCCCCACACTCTCTCTCTCTCTCTCTCTCTCTCTCTCTCTCTCTCTCTCTCTCTCTCTCCCCCCCCCCCCCCAAAATCCACAAAAGGAAACATCCTCTCAGTATTCACCCTTTCAAGCCCCCTCAGGGTCTTATGTTTCACTAAGATCACCTCTCATTCTTCTGAACTCCAATGAGTATAGGCCCATCCTTTTCTATCTTTCTCAATAATATAAGCGCTTCATCCCAGGAATGAGTCAAGTGAGTCTTCTCTGAACTGCTAACACAATTATACTTTCTTTCAAATAAGGAGACCAAACTGCACAGAGCACACCAGAATGCCCTGTGCTGCTGCAGTAAAACTTTTCCACTTTTATATTCCATTCCCCTTGCAATACATGCCAACATTCCATTTGCTTTCCTAATCATTTGCTGTGCCTCCATACTAACTTTTCCTGCACCAGGACACCCAGATCCCTCTGTACCTCAAGAGTTCTGCAATCTCTTTCCATTTACATAGTATACTGTTTTTCTTCCTGCCAAAGTGGGCAAGTTCACATTTTCCCATATTATATTCCATCTGCCAAATTTTTGACCCGTCACTTAACCTATCTATATTCTTTCGTAGATTCTTTACCTCCTCTTGACAACCTACTTTCCTACCTACCTTGGTGTCATCAGCTAACTTAGCTACTATACATTTGGTCCCTTCATCCAAGCCATTGAACTAGATTGTAATTAGTTGAGGCCCCAGCACTGATCCCTGTGGCAGTCCACAAGTTATAGCTTGCCAACCCGAAAATGACCCATTTATTCCTACTCTTTGCTTCCTGTTAGCATGGATAAAGGACTGGTTAGCTAATATATTGCACCCTACACCATGAGCTCTTATTTTGTTTAGTAACCTTAGATGTGGTACCTTATCGAATCCTTTTGGAAATCCAAATACACCACGTCTACGGGTTCCCCTTTATCCTCCTTGCTTGTTAACCTCCTCAAAGAACTCCAATAAAGTGCTTAAACATGGTTTCCCTTTTATAAAACTACATTGACGCTGCCTGATCCCATTATAATTTTCGAAGTATCCTGCCATAACCTCCTTAATAATTTCTCAAGACAGATGTTAGACCAACTGGCCTATAGTTTTCTGTTTTCTGTCTCCATCCTTTCTTGAATAAAGGTGTTACATTTTCTATTCTCCAATCCGCTGGGATCTTTGAGAATCTAAGGAATTTTGGTAGAATATAACCAATGTCTTTCCTATCTCTGCAGCTACTTCTTTTAAGACCCTAGGATGCAGGCCATCTGGGCCTGGGATCCTGTCAGCCTTTAGATCTAATAGTTTTCCTAGTACCTTTTCCCTAGTGATGGTGATTGTTTTAAGTTCCTCCCTTTCACCTCCTGATTTTTTGGACTGGTGGAAGGTTTATAGTGGAGTTCCATAGGGGTCAGTGTTAAGACCTTTGCTCCTTCTAGTATATATTAATGGCCTAGACCTTGGTACACAGGGCAAAATTTGCAGATGATGCGAAATTTAGAAACATTGTGAACAGTAAGGAGGATAATGTAAAACTTCAAAAGAACATAGATGGTTTGGTGGAATGAGTGGGCAAGTGGAAGATGAAATTTAATACAGCAAAGTGTGAAGTGATTCATTTTGGTAGCAAGAACGTGGTGAAACAATATAAAATAAAGGGTATAATTCCAAAGGGGGTCTAGGAGCAGAAGGATTTGGGTATATTTGTGGATAAGTCATTGAAGGTGGCAGAACAGGTTGAGAGAGCAGTTAGTAAAACGAGGGGCATAGAGTACAAATGCAAATAGGTTATGTTAAACCTGTATAACACTGGTTCCGCCTCAATTAAAGTATTGTGTCCAGTTCTGGGCAGCACACTTTAATGCCTACATATCTTTCCCAAAGAGAGTGCAGAAAAGATTCTCAAAAATGGTTCCAGGCATGAGGAACTTCAGTTACAAGGATTGGAGAGGTTGGGACTCTTCCTTGGAGGAGGTTGAGAGGAGAATTGATAGATATATAAAATCATGAGACCTGGATGGAATAGAAAGGGAAAAAACTTCCCATTGGTGGAAGGATCGAGAATAAGAGGTAATTGGTAAAAGAAGCAAAGGGGACATGGCGGAAAAACTATTTCATGCTGTGAGTAGTTGGGATCTGTAATGCACTGCCTGAGAGTGTGGTGGATACAGGTTCAATCAAGGCATTCAAGAGGGAATTAGATTATTATCTGAAAAGGAAGAATGTGCAGGGCTACGGGGCGAAGGCAGGGCGATGGTGCCAGGTAAATTGCTCCTTTGGAGAGCTAGCACAGACACGATGGTCCAAATGGCCTCCTGTGCTGTAACCATTCTGTGATTCTGTTAGTGGTGAGCCAACTGCAAAACCTGCACCACTATCTTCATTAGAAGAAAAGCCATCCTGGATATACATTACATTGCAAACTTCAGCTGAAAGTGGATACTTCACATCTTGCCCACTACATTATACTGTCAGTCATATAAGCTAGTACCACCTGAATGTTGTGCCAGTTTTAACTTAGAGTAGAAGTTTCAGTGTTGCTTTTTGAACAGTTTTCTGGAAACATGGATTAACTTGAGAGTGGAGTAAATTGTATTGCTGAAAAAAGAGACGTTGTGAAGCTTTTCGTCTTGCACTCATCAGGACATTTCACAAGAATACCAGTATAAGGGGAAAACAACAATTTATATTGTATGAGATACAGCGCACTCTTCACAGTAAAAACCCTTCATACAGTATAAATTGCTGTTTTCCCTTTGTATTGGTATCCTTGTGAAATGTCCTGATGAGTGCAAGACTTAAAGCTTCGGCATGTCTCTCTTTTTCAGCAGTACTCCAGTTTTGTACTACCAAATGACTATTTATTAGTAACTGTGTATACAAAGCACATTAAACTCTTAAACTGTTTCCAGTACATTAAGCTCACAGTAACATTCAATGATCTGTTTTCATAAATTTTATTAGGATGTTGGAATGAGCAGCTCTCTTTTGACTGTGATCAGACCAGTCTGTTGCTGTCCTTCTGCTTTGTCTTAAAATTAAATGATCTGCAATCTGTGCACGTGGGCCTTTTCGATCAGTATTTTCGCATCACTGGTGAGTCAACTCTTCTAATTTGCTGTAGGTAGCTCATAATCTTGCAAGCATCTGGAAAATGTAATTTTTATATTGTTCCTTTTTATAACGGTGAAATAACAGTAAACTTCAATTGTATTTCTTCCAAATCTATTGACATTTATGACCATGGCAAAACAATGAATTGCTAACACAGATGCCAATATTCATTCTTGGTGTTTTAATACTGATATGTAGTTGTGTTAAGAACTAGGAATTTTTTTTGCACAACTCCAGCCCTTTGACTGAAGATAGACAGAAATTTCTACAGTGCAAATTAATTTCCTTTATCTTGCTGATCTTTACAGCATAGAAGGAGGCAATTCACCCCATTGTGTCTGTGCCTGTGCCTGTTCTTTGAAAGAGCTATTAAGAGTCGTCCCACATCCCTGCTCTTTCGCCACGTATCAATTCCCTTTTGAAACTATACTGTTAAATCTGCTCCCACCATTTCACTCTTTCAGTAAGTGCATTCCAGATCAAAAAAAACTCTGTTCTCCTCATCTTCCTTCTGGTTCTTTTGCCAGTTATCTTAAATCTGTGTGCTCTGATTATTGACCCTCTAGCCAGTTGAAATAGTTTTTCCTTATTTACTCTATCAAAACACTTCATCACTTGAACACCCCTATTACATCTCTCATTAACCTTCCCTGCTTTAAGGCGAACAATCCCAGTTTCTCTATTCTTTCAACATAACTGGTCCCACTTCACTGGTAACTCTCCTTTCCACTCTCTAAGCCTTTTGACTTGTCACTGCAGCATTTCTAAGGACTAGAGTGTGATGGTATGGAAGTTGACTGCTAGTGATACTTATATCAGTTTTTGGTTTATGATTTTTGTAGATCAAATTGGGTCCCCAATTAATACACTTTTTTTTTGTCAAATTCTGCTTAGGTGTAAGCCTAGAAAATCGTCTCCCATGAAAGATCTATCAAGCTCAGTCAGTGTGAAGAATTTGTGAATTTACAAAGATCAGTATTGTAGCAATGTACATGAGATATTTCATAAACATCCTTTTTTTTTATTAATTCGAGGGCTTTGCTGTCTAGGCCAGCATTTATTGCCCATCCCTAATTGCCCTTGAGAAGGTGGTGGTGAGCTGCCTCCGTGAACTGCTGTAGCCCCTGTGGTACAGGTTCATACATAGTGCTGTTAGGGAGGGAGTTCCAGTATTTTGACCCAGTGACAGTGAAGGAATGGCGATATATTTCCAGGTCAGGATGGTGAATGGCTTGGAGGGGAACTTAGCGATGGTGGTGTTCCCATGAGTCTGCTGCCATTGTCCTTCTAGATGGTAGTGGTCGTGGGTTTGGAAGGTGCTGCCTAAGGAACCTTGGTGAGTTCCTGCAGTGCGTCGTGTAGATGGTACACCATGCTGCTACAGTTTGTCGGTGATGGAGAGAGTGAATGTTTGTGGAAGGGGTGCTAATCACCAGGCTGCTTTGTCCTGGACGGTGTCAAACTTCTTGAGCGTTGTTGGAGCTGCACTCACCTAGGCAAATGGAGAGTATTCCATCACACTCCTGACTTATGCCATGTAGATAGTGGACAGGCTTTGGGGAGTCTAGAAGTGAGTTACTCACTGCAAGATTCCTAGTCTCTGACCTGCTCTTGTAGCCACAGTATTCATATGGTTACAAGAATGACTGTAAATGTTAGCTAACAAGTTGAGACTTTCTACTATTTAAGACATTATTGGATAAAATACTCTTTAAAATGAGAACAAGATATGTTCTTACATATTTAGGCAAACTGCAGTTTTTTCCTAGATTTAACAAATTCCACAATTTTTAAAAATATTCTTCATTGTGCATTTTTAACTTTTGATCTAGGCCCATCTGCTGAACAAACAGTTGCTTGCCTGACCAGGGACAGCTATACCACGCATACTTTTGTGCAACAGTTAATGGCTGTTTTATCTTTGTTGGAACGGGCACCTTCACCAGAGCCAGTAGAGCTAGATTTCTATACAGAATTTGGAAAGAAAAGCACAGGTAATGTAGATAGGGCTATAAGGTTTTGGGCAGTCTTCTTTTTGAAGCAGTTTAATTGAAGTTTTGCAGCTATGTCCTGCCTGAATCTTCTATTAGTGATTTAGAGAATGGAAGCTTTGGTTTATTTTCTCGTGTTTATTTCTATATATAAAGATGAAATCAGTGATGTGCAAAATTTATTGTCTGAGCATCAAATGAATTGCCACAGTATTTAATACTACCTATGAAAAGCCTGTTTATGATCATTACCAAAACCTTCAAACCACCTGACACACTTGATGCAATTTTTCTGATTGATATGCATGGAACTGGCAAGATAAAGCATTGGTACATATAAGGACAGACGATGTGAATGGAGTTTAGTGCAGAAACCTGAAGATAATTGTTTAATAAGTTCCCAATATTAAATATAATCCCCAATATATTTTGGGGTTAAATGTTTTATTAAATTCTGTTTAGCCATATAATAGGCAGACCATCAATTTGCTCCACCTCTTGCGCACAAAAGAAAATAACTTTGTTTTTATAGATAACTGACCTGTTTAGATTGTTTTTAAGATTCATAACTGCTTGTGGCCTTTTCAATTCTCAAATGTCATGTGACCAACCTACTTTCACCAATATTGCCCTTGAACCAACAACTAGGAGCTGAACTAGAGTGTTTAATGATGCATTTTTCTCCCTCCTGCACTGCCAAGCTTCTGTTCCTTAAGGCATCACTGATTAGAGATTGACTTGTACTGTAATTCCACATGTTGTGCTGCCACTTGCTAAATATGGTTGAGCACCATCTTGGCTCATGCCTTTTCTTTAAATCTTACTTTGAGCCCACAGCATTATTGTTCATATTTAACTCCTCTTAATGAAGTAATTAGCTGTCGTCACAACAACAAAAATAGTTTAATGAAAATCTCCACAGTGAGATGATAAGCCATACTTAATCCTAGGGCCTGCTGTTTGCTTACTGTATTAGCAAATCTGCCTCCCTGTAAAATTAAATACGTTGGTTTGTAATTCAGTTTGTTTAAAAAATGTATTAATATGCAAGGGCTGTTTATTACTTGTGTGCATCTTTTCTGAACAGGTCAAATGGAAAATTACGAAATTGTCCACTCTAGTAGAGTGAAATTCATTTATCCTAGTGAAGAAGAAGTTGGTGACTTGACTTTTATAGTAGCAGAGAACATACAGGAACTGAATAATCTCCAGACATCCAACATACTTCTGTATGTTCTGGCATTTCAAGTAAAGTCTCTGGAGATGTCTTCGCACGCTAGCAAAAGTTCTCTGCAACCTAAAACCTTAATTTTGACGAGCTATGGCATGCTTCTATTTGAAGAAGATTATGTCAGTTATCCATTGCCAGAATTTGCAAAGGAGCCTCCACAGAGGGACAAATACAAATTAACTGATGCCAGGAGGATCCGCGATCTGGATCGTGTACTCATGGGTTATCAAACTTATCCACAAGCCATCACATTTGTGTTTGATGATGTGCAGAACCGTGACCTCTTGAGTAACATGATGCTTGACCATTTTGAACATCCACTTAATGCCTCTTCTGCAAGTAGAAAATACCACTGCAACAGCAGCAGTGAAGTTCAGTGGTGTCTGTTTGTCGCCAGTCCTGAAAGTCGTGAGAAGTTGATTGCATTGATTGCTAGACAATGGGAACTGCTTTGCAGTCGAGAACTACCAGTTGAACTTACAGGCTAACTTTTTATTCATGCCAAGTATGACCAATAAACTGTAAAACTCAGTTGTATTGATGATGAGCAGTTATTTGTACAGCACTCTTGGGGATTGTAAATACCATGGGAGTCAGACCAGTTTCTTTGATGTTTAGGGCTTTTAAAGTTTATTTTTTACAAATTCAGCATAAACAAGTTTACTTATACACACTGATGCATCTTGCTTTTGTGCAATATAAACTGAACATAAAGGTCACTATATGTTATGCTTGTATGTTTTTGAAATATAAAGTGCAATGTTTACCTAATGGACAACTTTCTTTAGCATGCTGCTATAAGTAATTTGAAATAAAGTTGTTGGTCTTGGATTTTTTTTAAAAAGAGCTACTTTGCTTTAATGAAACTTTTAATATTTAATGAATATTTCTTCTTTCATCTGGACAAAGCTGCATTTTGGAGTACTATTACATAGTACTGTAGAGAGGATAAGGTGCAGGTTCATATTCATCTGTTCCACTCTTCTCAATCTGAGAAGTGAAAATTGGATCATTGGCAGTTAAGTTACTAATTTGTCTGATTGTGGCCAGTGAAAGATGGCACTGGCTGAGGTATAAAAGGGGGCTGCTGATCTGTCCGTGGCAGAGGATTTGGAAACTACTTGGCAATAGTGTAAGCAGGGACATAACAATTTCCTTTCTACAACCCAAAACACACACTTGCAAGTGTGTGTAAATGAATATCCAGTAAGTGCTTTATGTGCCATTTTAAATTTGTTTTGTCACTTTTCAAATTCAGAAAATGAGGCCTTCCTTGGTGAACACAGTGTGCTGAAGCTTTGACAATGGATAATGCTTTGAGAATTCATGGTAGTAATTTGTCTCTCAAAAGATTGAGAAATAATTGGCTGCTATCCTAAGCTGGAAAATCTAATGCCAATTTATGCCAGAATCCTCTCTTTTGTGCCTCTTAAACTATTCTAGAATGGCATTAGTCACAGCCAGGAACCAGTAGCATGCATACCCCCCTCCCCTCTGCTGCAAGAGTAGAAGAGGTGAAAATTAGTCCTATAAAGTTGGATGTTGTTAAAGGCTAATTAAACTACCATAAAATACAGTATGGAGTTTCCTAGTTAACTGGAATGATTTTAAAACTTTTGTTTTGATCTTTTTGCATCATTATGCTACTCACATTATCCAGCATTTAAAAAAAAATCCCAACCATGTGTATTATGTTAAAAATAATAAGACCGTAATCTCATTCACATTTCAGATTATGTTTACAAATCACTCCATGTTCCTTGATTTGAACCCCCTGGAGACTGTCTTACAGCAGTTCTAGTTAGTCATTTAAAAAAAAATTAAATGGAGGTTACAGGGTGATTATTATAACAGCCCAAATAAATTTGTTAGTGTCAGTTCAGCATAAGACAAATCTTCATCTCTTCCCCTTAACTCCTTATTAAGGAACTATGTTGGTATACCACCAGTTGATGTCTAGGAGTTAATTTTGAAATCTGGCTCACTCAAAACTATCATTGAGTCTGAGTAGTATTTGCAATTACACTTGCAACAGCAAAATCTACACGAGTTACTGAGTAAATTAACTCTTGCTTGAAAATTACAAAAAAAAACTACAAAATCGCAAACTAACAATTGTTTTTTGATCTTGGTTTCCAGGGTTTAAAGTTTAAAAAAAATGGGCCAGTTAGGTGACATAATGGAGGTTAAAAAGGCAGTTCAGTTATATCAATAGTTATATCTTAGCATCAGATATAAATTTAGATTAATTTAGGATTAGACTCCACAGCTGATGATGTAAGGGCAGACATGAAATCACCAATCTAGTAAATAGATTGAACTTTATGATTAGCAGAAATTAAGAAATCTTGTCTAAACAAGCTAGTTAACTCTCCTTCCACTGGGAGGAGGATGATTGCTTCTTGAGATGGTGTGCTGAATCTTTACAGGAGGGTGCTATCCATTCTTCCTGTAAATTCATCTGTGCTAATGCCCATGGGTTAGTTATCTTAAAACCTTGCCTCCTTTGATCATGGGGAAGTTTTTACATTTAAGTGATAAACTTAAATCTACCTGTATTTGGTTGGTATAGTTATACAATCTTAACTCATGTAATCTTTCTTTCTTTGAGAGCTGACATTTTTTGAGAGAATTGACTCCCTTCTAAATTTGCTAGACTATCTGCATCTACTACAAAGGCTACTATGAATGAATAAGAAAGACATGCTGATTTTTTGACAATCTCTTCAGAAATGGGGTCAACTTCTGCACCTGCAAAGGTAAGACAAGTTCTGCAGCCTCTCTTCAGAAATCCAGTCTTGGGTGAGGCATAATTTTGTCCAATTAAGCATTAAGACTGAAGCCATCATCTTTGCACCTGCTGTAAATTTTGTAACAACCCTTTGTGCTAATTTCATCCCCCTCCCTGGTCACTGATTCTGAACTAGGTGGTTTGCAACCTTGGTGTTCTATTAGATCCTAAAGGCCATTTGCTTCCACTTCAATCACCTGCCTTCATCCCAACCTTGACTCACCTGCTGAAACCCTAACCTGTGCCTTTCGTCACCTCCAATCTCAACTATTTCATTGTTCCCCTGACCAGCCTTCAATGCTCCACTCTCCATAGATGCCAGTTCATGTGGCTGGCCATATCCTATCATAAGATGGTGGTTGGCTGTCTCCTTGAATCGCTGCAGTCCAGGTGGTGCAGTTATACCCTGAGTGCTGTTAGGGATGGATTTCCAGGATTTTGACCCAGTGACAGCAAAGGAACAGCATTATAGTTCCAGGTCAGGATGGTGTTTGGCTTGGAGGTGAACATGCAGGTGGTGCCACGCACCTGCTGTCCTTGTCCTTCTAGATGGTAGCAGTTGCCGGTCGAAGGAGCTTTGATGAGTTGCTGCAGTGCATCTTGTAGATGGTGCACATTGCTGCCACTATGTCGGTGGTGGAGGAAGTGGATCTTGAAGGTGGTGGATGGGGTGCCAATCAAGTAGGATGCTTTGCCCAGGATGATGTCAAGCTTCATGACTGTTATTGGAGCTGCACTCTTCCAGGCAAGTAGAGAGTATTCCATCACACTCCTGACTTATGACTTGTAGCTGGTTGCCAGGCTTTGGGGATTCAGATGGTGAGTTGCTCTCTGCGGAATTCCCGGCCTCTGACCTGCTCTTGTAGTCACAGTATTTATATGGCTAGTCTAGTTTATTTTTTGGTCAATGGTAAGCCCCAGGATGTTGATAGTGGGGGATTTAGTGATGGTAATGCCACTGAATGTCAAGGAGCAATGGTTGGATTCTCTCTTGTTGGAGATGGTCATTGCTTGGCACTTGTGTGGCCCAAATGTTACTTGCTACTTATCACCCCAAGCCTGAATGTTGTCTAGGTCTTGTTGCATGTGGCCAAGGGCTCTTCAGAATCTGAGGAGTCGCGAATGGTGCTGAATATTGTGCAATCATTCAGCAAACATTCACACTTCGGACCTTATGATGGAAGAAAGGTAATTGATGGAGCAACTGTTTTCATAAGAAAACGAATTCAATTCATGCACCTGCATACATGCTATTTTTTTTTTCTTCCTCGCCCTTCTAAACATTTTCCTGTCCAACCAGTCCATAAATACTTTAAAGTACAAATTTCCCATGTACTACCAACACCACCACCACCTCAAGGGCAACTGGGAATGGGCAATAAATGAATAGAAAAATAGTACTGCTAAGTGATGAACATTTACTGAGAAGAGAGAACTCAATATACCAAATGTCAAACATCGTTTAAAAACTGGTATAACAGTAATGTACTATTTATTGTGCAATTAAGGCATATATGAATGATATCCAGCTGCTCTTTGGCAGATGTCTGCTTTCATATTTATGATATCTCAGCCAATATATGTCTTTTATTTCCATTTATTTTACACACACAGTTTAAGTTTTGAAGAGAAATAACTGATCAGCTCTTTTAAGACGTTGAACAATGCATTTGATAAAGTTCAAAATTAAATGCATGTGTAAATATTGACGAA
The DNA here is from genome assembly GCF_964194155.1 of Cetorhinus maximus. Taxonomy (NCBI): domain Eukaryota; kingdom Metazoa; phylum Chordata; class Chondrichthyes; order Lamniformes; family Cetorhinidae; genus Cetorhinus; species Cetorhinus maximus. The sequence continues at coordinate 13,444 of NW_027597680.1, forward strand.
AGATTAACATGATTGGCATGTTAGCGAGTGATGAGTCTCTAGTGTTAGAATCTGGAAATAAACCCACTGGTATAAAATTAGCTGTAAATAAGTAGATAGTAATAAAATCTACAATCAAATTGCTATTAATATTTTAAAAGATTTTTTAAAAGATGGTTATAGGTCAACTCTTGGTCGATTACAGTTCTGAAACCACACTTTGAAGAACATATACCATTTGATCTCAAACGTTTTAGGCACACAATTGTACTACATGACTACAAGTCACACTATATGCAATATAGAAACTACAGTATCTTCTTAGACTTTTCAGAGGAAAAATTACAAATTTTGTCTGTGGGGCAGTCACCAATCTTCACCAAGTGTCCCTGCTGCAGTTTGGTAATAAGTGCAGTAGCTGGTTCCCAAACCGTAACAAGATTGGTGTTTCTAAACTTAAATTCTATGTCTGTGTAAATGTATAGATCTTTTTAAATATACTTTGTTATATCAAAGCTTTCTGGGCAGGTTTGTTGAACAATTGTTTTTGAAAGTTGAAAGGTCGCTCTTGTGAATTAACTGTACAAACGGGTACTGGTTTGGTCAAACTTCAGTGGTGGGGAAACTTCTCGAAACAATTATTTGGGATAGAATTAATAGTCACATGGAAAAATGTGGGTTGATTAGGAAGAGCCAACTTGGATTTCTAAATGGGAAATCGTGTTTAAATAACTTGCTGGAGACTTTTGAAGAGGTAACAGAGAGGGTTGATGAGGGTAATGCTGTTGATGTGCTGTACATGGACTTTCAAAAGTAGCATTCGATACAGTGCCACACAACAGACTTGTGAGAAAAGTTATAGCTCATGGAATAAAAGGGACGGTAGCAACGTAGAAACAAAATTGGCTGAGTAATAGGAAACAGAAGGTAATGATCAATGGATATTTTTTGAGCTGGAGGAAGGTTTGTAGTGGAGTTCCCCAGGGGTCAGTAGTAGGACCCTTGCTTTTCCTGATATATGTTAATGACCTAGATCTTGGTGTGCAGGGGACAATTTCAAAGTTTGTGGATGATACAAAGCTTGGGAGCGTTGTGAACTGTGAGGAGCACAGTATAGGACTTCAAAAGGACATGGGCAAGTTGGTGGAGTGGGCAGATAGGTGGCAGATGAAGTTCAATGCGGAGATGTATGAGGGAATGCATTTTGTCAGGAAGAATGTGGAGAGACAATATAAAACAAGGGGTACAATTCTTAAGGGTGTGCAGGAGCAGAGGGACCTGGGTGTAAATGTGCATAGATCATTGAAGGTGGCAGGACAGGTGGAGAGAGCAGTTAATAGAGCATACTGGGCTTTAATAGGGGCATAGGGTACAAGAGCAGGGAGATTATGCTGAGCTTATATAAGACACTAGTTAGACCTCAGCTGGAGTATTGTGTATAGCCCTGGGGGCCACACTGTAGGAAGGATGTGAAAGCATTGGAGAGAGTGCAGAAGAGATTTACAAGAATGGTTCCAGGGATGAGGAACTTCAGTTATGCAGATAGATTGAAGAGGTTGGGACTGTTCTCCTTGGAGAGGAGAAGGCTAGGAGGAGATTTGATAGAGGTGTTCAAAATCATGAGGGCGCTGGATAGAGTAGATGGGGAGAATCTATTCCCGTTTTTAAAAGGATTGAGAATGAGAGGTCACAGATTTAAAGTGATTCGCAAAAGAAGCAAATGTGATGTGAGAAAAAACTTTTTTTTACATGCGAGTGGTTCAAGTCTGGAATGCACTGCCTGGAAGTGTGGTGGAGGCATTCGAGAGGGCACTAGATGATTATTTGAATAGAAATAATGTGCAAGGGTACAGGGAAAAGGCAGGAGAATGGCACTAAGTCATAATGCTCATTCGGAGAGCTGGTGCAGACACGATGGGCCGAATGGCCTCTTTCTGCACTGTAACAATTCTGTGATTCTGAGATTCAGACCATGTGGAGTGAGACAGGGTTAATAACTCGCACAAGAGAACTGATGGACTGAACCTGTATCATTCAGCACTAAAGAAAATAAGTGCAAATGTTGCCTTGCCAACAGTGATTTTACTGGTCATAAATGGAAACCCAGTTCAAGTTACCAAAAAATGGGAGTAATGCGAATCAACCGCAACTTACAAAAGTGTTCTTTGGAGGGGTTATGAATGAACTTGAATATCTCGTGCCATCTCAGAACATTGGACTCCTATTGTAATATTACAGGCATGAAAAGAGAAAATAGAAACATAGGAAGTAGGAGTAGGTCATTTGGCCCTTTGAGCCTGCTCTGCCATTCAATAGGATCATGGCTGATCCTCTATCTCAATGCCAGTATCCAAGAGATTGGTGAATATTTTAGATTGGGTGTCATTTGTATTCCTGTTCTGTAATGGGCATCCTTACTCAATAATCTCTGTACCTTTCTGAACTGCACATCTCCAGCATTTATGGCTTTTCAAAATTTAACTGTATAGGTATGCTTGGCTAGTTCCAAAATCTTGCTGCCTCAACATAATATCTTAAGTACAAATGCCAGTTTTGAACTATTTAAATAGCTATAATCATGTTGAAATACAATTAGTGTAATGTAGATACCTGGAGAAATTCTCAAACTACTATATAAAATTAATCAAGCTTACTTAATAAGGCACCTACAATTGTTTCCTTTTTTTACTATTTAATTTAGCTTTCAGCCGCCTCTTTTGTTTCTTAATGCTGTTCAGCTGAGCTGGGCTTCCAGTGTTGAGAATTTCTTCCTGTTGTTTGATGTTTGAGGGAACCAACTGTTGTGCAAAATCACTTTGTTTAAATCCTGGTGTGCCAACTACTCCAGTTTCTGCATCCCAAACGAACCCAGTCACTCGGATGAGGTACTTGTAGCTGGTGTACGACCATCCTGGGCAATGAACATCAGGTCTATTTGTTCTTACAATTGTGTAGTTGCAGTCAACACGGACCCTTTCACATCCAATTGGCCAAGCTGAAGGCCTCATGGGTCTGTGGTGAATAACAGGTTAGTAAGTTAGGCAGAAATTGCAAATCACATGTTTTAATTCTTGAGAACTGATTGCATTTTTAATGTTTAAATGGCATTGAAAACCCTCTTAGCACCAGACTTTTTAGTTTGGAAACTGCATAAACTTGTTAGTTGTTCAGAGTATTAATTCATAAATATCTTGATTAAGGTATTGTGTAAGCTAACTAATTTCAAATTTAATACATTGACAACTTTCAGAAGATAATAGAATCCAAAATTGAGCTAGTTAACTATTCAGTGATCTGACCCCATAGGCCATCAGGGAGGAGATTTGCAATGGCAAGTGAAGGTATGCATGCTATACACAATATACAGACATGGAGACAAATATGAATATTTGTAGGAATTGTAACACAGGAGGATATTCAACCCTTTGCAGCTGTGCTGATGTTCGATTGGATCCATTGGTTTTTGAGTGTGGTGGCGAGCATATATAACTTATATAGAGTCATCAATTAATAAAATGTCCCAAAGTGCTACAAAGTAGCATTATAAAAGAAAATGTGACACCGAGTTACATAAGGAGATATCAGGTGAGAATACCAAAGGCTTGCTAAAGACATAAGTTTAGAGGTGCCTTAAAGAAAGAAAGTGAGGTAGCGAGATGGAGAGATGTGTAGGGAGAAATCCGGAGCCTTGGTTCCAGGCAAGTGAAAATGGCCACCAATATTCTCAACAACAATTAAAATCGGGGATGCACAAGAGGCCAGAATTAGATGAGTGTAGTTATTTTAAGAGTGTTGTGAGGCTGGAGATTATAGAGAGAGGAGTGTGGTCAAGGAGGGACTTAAAAACAAGGGTGAGAATTTTTAAATCAAAATGATGCTTGACCAGGAGGCATGTAGGTTAGCGAGCATAGAGGTGATAGGTGAATGGAATTTGGTTCATGTTAAGACATGGGCAGCAGAGTTTTGGATGACTAAGTTTATGGAGGGTAGAATTGTGATATATAGGGCTGAATTTTCATCTAGGTGTGGAGGCGTGTGAATGGCCAAACTGATTCTTTGGAGGAAATATGGTTTTCTTCTATATTCCCAACCCCATGCTATTTTCCTTTCACCTTTTTGCAGGTCAGGTATGCCTAGTGTGCAAAATGCGCACCCACCCCCGTTGAAGTTAGGTTCCCATTTTAAATGGGGGACGGAAATCAGATTTGCTCCTGCACACCATTTTCATCTGGTACTTGGGCGGTTTGGAAACCCATTAAAAGCATGCCAGGTTTGAAAGTTTGTGAAGAAATAGAAAGCCTGCTGAGGAGTTGGGAATATTCTGTAAGATATGTGTAAAATGGTTTGACATCTTCAAATATCACTATTAGGTGCTATAATGTAATGTAGATGTGCTTTTAATGCAGTGATTCATCATAGGGATATGTCCTACAAAGGTAAGTTGACCTTTACATTGACCAGCATTGTGTAATTTTCACATGCATTATGGTACTTTCTCCATTGGAAAAGTACTATAATGTTTTTAAAAAAAGGTTCTCTGCTCTTAAGTTTTTGTGCTCTGATTTAATTGGGCTGGCAGATCTGACTTCTTAAAAAATACTTCTGAAGATAGGAAAAATGGTCTGCACCTGCTCCCCCTCCATTGATTGACAGGCACTTTGCTTTGAAATGGAAAGGAAAATGGATATCTGTTCTGTTGGTGGAGCAGAAGCTTTTGTTATGACAACTGTTCCATTATGAATGCTTGGCTTGGTTTCAAAAGCTTAAGTTCAGCAGGTGGTCTTATTGATCCAATAACTATTTAAAGTTTTAGGATACTATTATAACAGATTATGTCTTTGTGATTTCTTGTTTGTTTAGGAACCTAAGCATTAAACTTTTTCTCCTTGTTAGAATCTTGGATCTAGTATCAATGATCGTGAGTTTGAATTCAGGTTTTCTTAGTTGAATGTTTAATGATTTTGCAATTATTTTAAAAATCTAACTGGCTGGCCTCTGCACCCATACTCATGCACTCCATTGTGGCTCACAAAATGCACTGCACACATGACCCATGTAAAAAGATGAAAATTCCTCAAAGTCATACAAAAGTTGTGTGTGTATTTTGAGAGTTCTGAAATTGCACAGGTCAGGTTTTCCAGAGCCCAGATGAAAATTCACAGTTCTATAGGACAGGTTGGATAAACTGGACGGTTTTTATCTGTCTGTTCATATGTTGGTACTTTCATTTACTGTAATCCAATTTCCCTGTATACTTAAATTCTGCAGTGATGTCCTGGAACTGAGATGAATGGCCTCCAACAACCACAACCATCTTCCTTCGTGCTAGGTATGACTCCAGCCAGGGGAGAGTTTTCCCCTTGATTCTCATTGGCTCCAGTTTTGCTAGGGCTGCTTGATGCCAGACTCAGTCAAATGCTATCTTGATGTCAAGGGCAGTCATTCTCACCTCACCCCTTGGACAAAATAGCTGAACTTGTGTTTGAACCAACTCAGTGATGAGGTCAGGAGCTGAGTGGCCCTGGTGGAGCCCAAACTGAGCATCAGTGAGCAGGTTATTGTTGAGCAAGTGTCACTTGATAGTGCCGTTGATTACCCCTTCCAACACTTTACTGATAATGGAGAGTAGATTGATGGGGCAGTAATTTGCTGGGTTGGATTTGTCCTGCTTTTTTGTGTACAGGTCATACCTGGGCAATTTTCCACATAGCCGGGTAGATGCCAGTGTTGTAGCTGTACTGGAACAGCTTGGCTAGGGCATGGCAAGTTCTGGAGCACTAGTCTTCAGTGCTATTGCTGGAATATTGTCCGGTCCGTAGCCTTTGCAGTATCCAGTGCCTTGTGATATCATGTGGAGCAAATCAAATTGGCTGAAGACTGGCATCTGTGATGCTGGGGACCTCCAGAGGAGACCGAGATGGATCATCCTCTCGGCACCTCTGGCTGAAGATTGTAGCAGATGTTTCATGCCTTATCCATTATCAAATGCCTTATCTTTTGCACTGATGTGCTGAGCTCCCCCATCATTGAGGATGGGGATATTTGTGGAGCCTCCTCCTCAGTGTTGCTTAATTGTCCTCCACCATTCGCGACTGGATGTGGTAGGACTGCAGAGCTTAGATCTGATCCGTTGGTTGTGGAATCACTTCACTCTGTCTAGCACTTGCTGCTTATGCTGTTTGGCATGCAAGTAGTTCTGTGTTGTAGCTTCACCAGGTTGACATCTCATTTTTAGGTATGCCTGGATCAGCTCCTGGCATGCACTCCTGCACCCTTCATTGAACCAGGGTTGATCCCCTGGCTTGGTGGTAATGGTAGAGTGGGTGATATGCTGGGCCATGAGGTTACAGATTGTGGTTGAGTACAATTCTGCTGCTGCTGATGGCCCACAGTGCCTCATGGTTGCCCAGTCCTCAGTTACTAGATCTGATTGAAATCTATCCCATTTAGCAGGGTGGTAGTGCCACACAACATGATGGAGGGTATCCTCAATGTGAAGACGGGACTTCGTCTTCACAGGACTGTGGCCACTCCTACCGATACTGTCATGGACAGATGCGTCTGCGGCAGGTAGGTTGGTGAGGATAGGTCGAATGTTTTTTCCCTCTTGTTGGTTCCCATCTGCCACAGACCGAGTCCAGCAGCTATGTCCTTTAGGACACAGCCAGCACAGTCTATGGTGGCGCTACTGAGCCATTCTTGGTGATAGACATTGAAGTCCCCCATGCAGAGTACATTCTGCACCCTCGGTGCTTCCTCCAAATGATGTTCAAAATGGAGGAGTTACAGATTCATCAACTGAGGGGAGGGTGGGTGGGGGAGGGGGGTGGGGGGGGGGATGGGGGGGATGTGGGTTGGTACGTTTTAGTCAGCAGGAGGTTCCCTTGCCCATGTTTGACCTGATGCCATGAGACTTGAGACTTCATGGTGCCCAGGGTTGATGTTGAGGGCTCCCAGGGCAACCCCCTCCCGACTGTATAACACTGTGGGACAGACATGCACAGAGATGGTGGTGTCTGGGATATTTTCTGTAAGGTATGATTCTATGAGCATGACAACGTCAGACTGTTGCTTGACTAGTCTGTGAGACAGCTCTCCTAGTTTTGGCACAAATCCCAGATGTTAGTAAGGAGGACTTTATGGGGTCGACAGGGCTGGGTTTGCTCTTGTAATTTTCAGTGCCGAGGTTGAGGCGGGGTGGTCTGTCTGTTTCATTCCTTTTTGAGTGGCTTGCTAGGCCACTTCAAAAGGCATTTAAGAATCAACCACATTACTGGATCTGGAGTCGTGTGTAGGCCAGATGAGGATGGCAGATTTCCTTCCCTAAAGGGCATTAGTGAACCAGATGGGTTTTTATGATAATCGATAATGGCCATCATTAGACTTTCAATTCCAGATTTTTATTGAATTCAAATAAAACCATCTGCATTGAATTCAGATTCCACCATCTGCCGTGGTGGGATTTGAACCCGAGTCTCCAGGGCACTACCCTGGGACTCTGGATTACCAGTCCAGTGATGATACCACTATACCACCGCCTCGTGATCATCAGTAAAGTGATGGATGAGATCATCAACAGTGCTATCAAATGGCACATGCTTAGCCATAACCTGCTCACTGATGCTCAGTTTGGGTTCTGACCTCATTTACAGCTTTGGTTCAGACATGGACAGAAGTGCTGAACTCCAGAGGTGAGGTGAGAGTGACTGCCCTTGACAACAAGCAAGCATTTGACCGAGTGTGGCATCAAGGAGCCCTGGCAAAACTGGAATTTATGGGAATTGGTGGGGGGGGGAACTCTCCAATGGTTGGAGTCTACCCAGCACAAAGGAAGAGCAGTGAGCTCCAAAAACATAATCAACTGAGTTCCCAGACATCACTGCAGGAGTTCCACTTGGTTAGATGAGTGCAGCCCCAACAACACTCAAGGAGCTTGACGCCACCTAGGACAAAGCAGCCCACTTGATTGGCACCCCATCCATAAACATTCACTCCCTCCACCATCAATGCACAGTATGTAGTAACTACAAGATGCACAACAGGAACTCATCAAAGCTCCTTAGTTAGTACCTTCCAAACCCATGACCACTACCATTTAGTCCCCCTCCTAGCCAATCACCACCCTGACTTGAAAATATGTTGCCATTCCTTCATGCTTGGTCAAAACCCTGGGACCCCCTCCCTAACTACCTTCATAAGCCCCTCTCTTAACAGCACAGGAGTTCCTCAGGCTAGTGTCCTGCTTCATCAATGACCTATCTTCCCTCATAAGGTCAGAAGTGGGGTTGTTTGTGCAATCATCAGCAATGTTCAGCACCATACAAGACTCCTCAGATACTGAAGCAGTCCTTGTCCAAATGCAGCAAAACCTGGACAGTATCCAGGCTTGGGCTGACAAATGGAAAGTAACATTCATGTCATACAAGCGCCAGGCAAAGGATCACCTCCGACAAGAGAGAACCTAACCATCGCCCCTTAATGTTCAATGGCATTACCATCACTGAATCCCCCACTATCAACATCCTGGAGGTCACCATTGACCAGAAACAGAACTGAATTAGTCATATAAATACTATGGCTACAAGAGCAGGTCAGAGGCTAGGAATCCTGTGACGAGTAACCCACCTGACTCCCCAAAACCTGTCCACCATCCACAAGGCACAAATCAGGAGTGTAATGGAATACTCCCCACTTGCCTGGATGAGTGCAGCTCCCACAGCACTCAAGAAGCTTGAAACCATCCAGGACAAAGTAGCCCGCTTGATTGGCACCCCATCCACAAACATTCCCTCCCTCCACCACCAACCCACACTGGTAGCAGTGTGTTGCATCAACAAGATGCACTGCAGGAACTCACCAAACCTTCTTAGATAGCACCTTCCAAACCCACGGCCGCTACCATATATATATTGCCATTCCTTCACTGTCACTGGGTCAAAATCCACCTACACCATATGGACTGCAGCGGTTCAAGAAAGCAGCTCACCACCACCTTCTCAACGGCGATTAGGGATGGGCATTAATACCCATATCCCATGAATGAATACAGAAAATGTATTAAAAATCATTGTGTTAAATCTATGCTGAAAGGTGGTGCAATATGTTGTCTGTTACTAATGGGTGATGGACAAGTTGATAAGCAAACCCTCCAGGATTAGGTAGCATACCACACCTATTTAGGAAAGGGGACGGAAGAGAAGTCAGTGAAGTCAAGAACGCAGCCCTGATTTTCTCACGTGATTAATTCTTAACCTTAGCCAGATTGTGAAGAAGGGAAGGTGAGCATCTCACCTCTCATCTGTTTTTATGCATTTTCTGGTTAGTTACAGAATGGCAGCCCTCAGCACCTATGCCCAAATTTTTAGTGAAACTTTAGGGTTGGAAATTATAATCTAAAAGATCTGATAAAGGACAGGCAAAGTGAAAATGCATGACAGAGAGAAGGGAGTAATTATTCAAATTTAGAAGCTGTCCAGCTCAATTATTGGGGAACATATAGCCATGGGCAAAGATTTATTTTGCATACTTGATGTAGTCTTGCTCTCCTCTCCAAAACAAAAACAGAATTACCTGGAAAAACTCAGCAGGTCTGGCAGCATTGGTGGAGAAGAAAAGAGTTGACATTTCGAGTCCTCATGACCCTTCAACAGAACTGAGTAATATTAGGAGAGGGGTGAAATATAAGCTGGTTTAAGGTGGAGGGGTGGGGGGAGAGAAGTTGGGGGGGTGTTGGTTGTAGGGACAAGCAAGCAGTGATAGGAGCAGATAATCAAAAGATGTCACAGACAAAGGAACAAAGAGGTGTTAAAGGTGGCGATATTATCTAAATGAATGTGCTAATTAAGAATGGATGGCAGGACACTCAAGGTGCAGCTCAAGTGGGGGTGCCGTGGAAAGACTGACAGGGCATTAAAGGTATAGATTTAAAAATAATGGAAATAGGTGGGAAAAGAAAAATCTATATAAATTATTGGAAAAAACAAAAGGGAGGGGGAAGAAACGGAAAGGGGGTGGGGATGGAGGAGGGAGTTCAAGATCTAAAGTTGTTGAATTCAATATTCAGTCTGGAAGGCTGTAAAGTGCCTAGTCGGAAGATGAGGTGCTGTTCCTCCAGTTTACTTTGGGCTTCACTGGAACAATGCAGCAAGCCAAGGACAGACATATGGGCAAGAGAGCAGGGTGGAGTGTTAAAATGGCAAGCAACAGGGAGGTTTGGGTCTTTCTTGCGGACAGACCGCAGGTGTTCTGCAAAGCGGTCGCCCAGTTTGCGTTTGGTCTCTCCGATGTAGAGGAGACCGCATTGGGAGCAACGAATGCAGTAGACTAAGTTAGGGGAAATGCAAGTGAAATGTTGCTTCACTTGAAAGGAGTGTTTGGGCCCTTGGACGGTGAGGAGAGAGGAAGTGAAGGGGCAGGTGTTGCATCTTTTGCGTGGGCATGGGGAGGTGCCATAGGTGGGGGTTGAGGAGTAGGGGGTGATGGAGGAGTGGACCAGCGTGTCCCGGAGGGAACGATCCCTATGGAATGCCGCCGGGGGGCGGGGGGGGGGGGGGGGGGGGTGAAGGGAAGCTGTGTTTGGTGGTGGCATCATGCTGGAGTTGGCGGAAATGGCGGAGGATGATCCTTTGAACGCGGAGGCTCCTCTCCTCTCCAGCCTACGTCAGATTTGCAGCCCATACCATACCATACGCTTTGGTCCTACATCATAGACTGTTTTGTGTGTTCTTCCCATTCACCCTACTAGTAGCAACAGGACCTTCAGCAGCCTCAGAACTATCTGGAATTTCCTTCTTAAATAATCTCTGCTTTTCCACTTTTAAGAAGCTTCTTGACACCCATTGTTTTAACAAAGCTTTTGGTGACCTCCAACTCTTGCATTGTAGCTCCAATTGTCCAATCGTTTAATGTATTTTCCCCATCTTCACTCTCCCTATAAAAGGGTCTTATGATCTTTTCCACATTAGAGTATTTTATAATTCCAATTTGCCCTTGAAATTTGATTAGATGAGTTTTGATTGGATGAGTTTTACATTTGTACATGACTAAAGATTACTCACGTTTCACATTCTTGGAAGAGATCTTTGCCCAACTGCAAACAGCGGCAAAGTTTACAACCCAGAGATGGTGGCTCCTGCCATTGATTTCCCACCAAGCTTGGTGAGCAGCGGGCTGGAGAGAACATAGGAGTGCATTAAATAATCTCAATCAAGCCAAATTATAACACAATTGCATCAGCATGGAATTTTATTCAGGATTAGAGTACATTGTGTAACTGCATTAAGAATCCAGCTGTAATGGAGTCTCATTCAGGACCAGTGTGCACAATACAATGTAACCTTTCTAGTCTGGAATGCTCGGGACCAAGTCATTTCTGGATTTTGGAATTTTCTGGATTATAGAATGACGTTAGAATGCTTAACCACAAGTGTGTGAACTGGAAAACACCGTCGATATAAATATTTATCTGAAGTATAAAACAGTGATAAAATTTTTATAAGTTTAAATACTGTATCTTCCATGATCCTTGAATTGTTTGGTCTGCTCAAAACATTTGCAGACAGCTAGTGTTTCCGAACAATAGATTTCCGGACTGCAGAGTTTACAGTATAATGCAATTGTATTGGGATCTTACTGCAAATTAGGGGATCGCATACCAAGACGTTCTGCTACTGGAGTCAACACAATTTGGGTTACACTGCCCCAACCACTATTAAAATTTTAGCGCAAGTACTGCAACATTCAACCAAGGACCAATGTAATTGTGACAAACAATATTCTCCACGACTGAAACCACAGTCCTTTAGCCTTTGTCGGGCTCTTTGCGACCTTCCATTAATCACATGATCCTCCTGCTCCACTTCTTTTCAAGGCTTTATGAGACTGCCTGCACTTGTTTCCACTCTTCCCTTTTTGATTGTAGCCAGAGCATCTCTAGCGATTGTTTCTGCTCAGACCTCGAAACTACCACCACATTAGCCCCTCAGGAATCTAGCCCCCTTCTCCACACCACCCCAACCCCATCACCCAATCCTCATCTACATTAAAATAAAAGCAAAATAATGCGGATGCTGGAAATCTGAAACAAAAACAGAAAATGCTGGAAAAAGTCAGCAGGTCTGGTAGCATCTGTGGAGAGAGAAACAGAATTAACGTTTCGAGTCCATATGATCCTTCTTCATACGGATTCGAAGCGTTAACTCTCTCTGTCTCTCCACAGATGCTGCCAGACCTGCTGAGGTTTTTCCAGCATTTTCTGTTTTTGTTCCTCATCTTCATTGCTGACCGGTAGCAACATAATCCCTAGCCTTCGGGGCAGCTTCCAAGTGTACACTAATCACGTTCAGTTCTACTTCTCTCAATTCTGCACGACATCTCTGCTATCAGTTTGATTGTTCAGTATCAAGTCTTAGGTGAGATGTTATTTCCTCCGGCTAGATATTGGGAAACACAAGCCATTATCTTTGGCCCTAAACACGAACTCTTCCCTTACCACCGACTCCACCCCTCTCCCAGTCCATCTCTCCAGTCCGTTCAGATGGACACCCTGTTTAAATTTCCAACTCCATATCCTTTCCATCATCACAAAAGCCTCCATGACATTGTCCACGATTGACGCTTCCTCAGCCCGTGTAGCATTGACACATGGAGACTCAATGTTCTCCTGGTAAGCCACATTCCTGTCCTCCACAGTGACATCTGCAGCCGATCCTCTCCCAGTTGCTATTCCGCACCAATCCCACTCGTCCATCACTTTTGACCTCACTGATATACACGGGAATCCAGTCCCTCAAAACCTTAATTAAAATGTTCAGTCTTATGTTAAACATAATCAACCATGATGTTGTCCCCATGTATATCTCTGGCTTCCTCCAGCCCTACACCATCCACTCTTCAGTTCCAACTCTCTTCCCTTTCCCACAATCACTGCTCGCTTTATTTCAACTGATAGGGCCTCGTGCTATGGGATTCTTTCGATAAACGGCACAAGATTACATATGACCAAACTTCTGGTCACCCTCCCAATTTTCCCTTCCTTGGCTAGTTATCGTTTTCCTTATAATTCTGAAGTATTAAAAATAATAATATAAATGCATGGGCATAAAGTAACTACGCGTGACTAATTTTATAACCTTATAAATCCTATGCGAAAGGAACACATTCCAAGAGAGTTTTAAACGTTTATTCTGCTTCAATTTCCCTCCCCGCTTACATTTTAGAATACAGCCTCAAAGATCCCGCTCAGAACCAGGAGACAATTTCTTTTGTAAATGGCTTGAAGCCTGCTTCAAGCATCATTTCTTCAATCAGTTGAAGCCTAAACAAGTTGAGATTGACGTGCAGCCGCTATAATCTTTGATGCATGTTCTCTCTCTAAGAAGCAAGAATGTAAGGAATTCCCATCGGTGCTAAATACAGTGGGAATGTAGAACATCGCGGTAACCATGGTGGTAGATCAAGGGTTAGGCGAATTGTTCTGTGAGAATCCTGAATTGTTTTTAGCTTTTTTAAAACCCTTGTATTGCCACCTCGGTCACAAAAGGGTGGTTAAGTATTATACCTTCAGATCTCTAACACTCTGGCAAGACAGCAGATGGAAGAGAACCCCCTGCCCAACGAGTCCACGCGCCTTATCACCTCACCGAATGCTGTATATTGGAGCACCAAGGAAAGTCCCCTGGGATTATACTCCATAAAATGAAAAATAGCGCTCCCATCACCCAGCAATAGTTTTGAAGAAGAGTCACACCGACTTTTTTTTATTCATTCATGGGATGTGGGTGAAGCAGGCTAAACCAGCATTTATTGTCCCATCCCTAATTGCCCTTGTTCGGAGGGCATTTAAGAGTCAACCATATTGCTGTGGGTCTGGGGTCACATGTAGGCCAGACCAGGTGAGGACGGCAGATTTCCTTCCCTAAAGGACATTAGTGAATCAGACAGATTTTTTACAACAATGGGTTTCATGGTAATCTTCCGGCTTTTAATTCCAGATTTTTTTGTTGAATTCAAATTTCATCATCTGCCTGGTGGGATTTGAACTCCGTCCCCAGGGCATTAACCTGGGTCTCTGGAAAACTAGACCAGTGACAATACCACCGCCTCCTCATACAGCCTCCAAAGGTTAACTTTCTCTCTCCACAGATGCTGCCAGACCTGCTGAGTACTTCCAGCATTTTCTGTTTTTATTTCAGATTTTCAGCATTTGCAGTATTTTGCTTTTATTCTAGTTTTATGCTGCAGTGGACAGCACATCTTGTTACCGTAATGTGGTCTCTGCTTCCAGCATCTAGTCAGTGTAGAAAAACAAATAGAACGCTGATGTCTATCTGGACAGCGTTTCTCAGAAGCTGTACAGTACAATTGGCCCAACCACACTGTTCAATTTTGGTAACTTTACAAAAGCTTATACTTCAGAGAAAGGACAGCAATTCGACTGATCAAGCAAGTAGGGAATGAGCTATAAGTATTACAACATTCCCAACTCTACGGTCTAGGAAGAAGGCAACAGAGTGGTGAGGGGAATCTACCTAGAGGTTTGTAAAATTATAAAATAGTGAACCTAGAAGATTTACAGGAGCACAGGGCAGAAATGTAAATAAGTGAAAATGAACACCTATTGAGAAGAACTTCTATAGTCAGTGACAGACATTTGACTAACCTTGTCTGGATGCAGGGGAGGCAAACATTCGTGCAGCTAGATACTAAAATGGGGCACACTGTGGGGCTCAGCTTCGGCCCCAGCTCCTCAATTTTTAATTTTCCTTTTAAATGGCAATTTAAAAAATAGTTTAATTTTATACAGTGGTGCTAGCCTTAAACGACACTTGCTGTATAAATGGAGCACTAAATAGCACCACTTTCCTGTTCAAAGGAAGATTTACTAATACTTTGCTTTCTTCCATTTGGTTCCCTCCGGGACTCGTCTATTTTTAGCAGCAAACCTTTGTAGGATTGAAATACTTGCAGCCCTGAACAGTTCCAGAGATCTGATGATCGGTTTAAGGTGCATTACAGACCCTGGGCTTTTGAGCGTTCATGCTTCAATTTACTTGGAAATGTTGAGTTACTGTATTTAGCAATTAAAGCTGCCTTTTCCTCAACAATCCACACTTGGGACATTAAGTTGATGCAAAATTTCCAAACTTACTCAAATCCGCTCCCAGCAGCAGCCCGTGCGCCGTTCGTGTCAACACACAAAGCATCAGATAAACAAACATCAGGAAAATGATCATTTTGAGCGAAAACTGACCGAGGCTCCTCCGTTCGGTGCAAAACAGAGACTGTGAAGAGGCGTTGAAGCCTTGTGATTTGTTGCAGCGAGGCTGGTTCTCTGATGCAAAGGGCTTTTAAATATTTCAACAAGGCTCTCAGGTTAGGGCTATTACATCATCGGAATGTACGAGCTCAGGAGGCGTCTGGAGGTAAACTGACAATAGTGAAATAGGATTGAGAACAGAGCGGACTCCCAACATCATTTTATTATATGTTTAAATATAGTAGTCACTAAACAATGGATTTTGTTTGTTGTTAAATAAGGTCATCAGTCCCCCTTGACTAAACTATGGAATTCCTTTGCTCTTAACTAAGGTCCATTAACCCCTTCTGTCCAGCGAGAGGTTTGTACCATTAATAATCACACAACCGGCAGGTTTGATATTTGCAACCAGAGGTAGACTAGTAGATAGAAACAGTCAGTTAACTAAAGCCCAGTGGGTAAGGAAAATATCTCTTGAAGTTTGAGCAACGTTTTAAAGTTAGAAACAGTTCGGTAATATCCGATCAATTATGCGGGTAACTGTAAAATTGCAGAATGCTGATTGTAACATTTTGGATGAGTGTAACTTGTCTATGTACCCATAAATGTGGAAATAAATTCAGTTAAGATCCCCCATCGAAGTTCAACATGGAGTTGAACTTAGCAATGCTTTCTCATTTTGAAAATGGTGGGATTCATCTGATGTGTATGTCAACGTTTCAAAATGTTATATGTGTTTTACCATAAGAATCAAACTTCCTACATATCAGAAAACTTGAATGTACAACCTATTGCCCATAGCAGCCACAGAATGCTTTGTGGTCCTTGCTAATTTACTATTTAAAATGAAGTATACCGAAGATAATATTTGAGCAAATATCTCATTTAGAACTCTGGCAAGTCCTGGAAAATTCTGGAGTTCCATGATTGAAACTATTACTAATGTTTTGAGATCAATGCCATATCACTGATAATTATCCAAATATAACAGTAAGATAGTTACTCAAATATCAAAAGTAACTTTCTGCAATATTTTATGATTTTAAAAAATGGAAAGTTTTTGGCTTTCCATGTTTTGCACTATTCTCTGCAGTGGTGCAGGTACACTCAGTGCTGTTAGGGAGAGTTCTAGGATTTTGACCCAGCCACAGTGGTAACGTTGTTCCAAGTTAGGATAGTGGATGTATTCGGTAATGAAAAAAATCTCAACTAAAGGGATGGGTCAAGGCGAGGCAAGAGAAAAAGAGGAGAGTCAGCAACTTAAATATTCTCTTTATTTTTCAATTTCCTTTTGCCTTCCTGTTTTAGGAACATAGGACTTAGGAGCAGGAGTAGGCCATTCAGCCCTTTGCACCTGCTCCACCATTCATTAAGATCAAGGCTGATCTGGTTGTGGTCTCAACTCCATTTTGCCATCTGCCCCTATAACCCTTGACTGCCATAATAAAAACAAAAATACCTGGAAAAACTCAGCAGGTCTGGCAGCATCTGTGGAGAGGAGCACAGTTAACGTTTTGAGTCCGCATGACTCTTCAACAGAACTAAAGAAAAATAGAAAAGGGGTGAAATATAAGCTGGTTTAAGGGGGGGTGGGTGGAACAAGAAGAGCTGATAGAGGGCCAGTGATAGGTGGAGATAACCAAAAGATGTCACAGACAAAAGGACAAAGGGGTGTTGAAGGTGGTGATATTATCTAAAGGAATGTGCTAATTAAGGTTAGAAAGCAGGACGAGCAAGGTACAGATAGCCCTAGTGGGGGTGGGGTGGGGTGAAGGAATCGAAAAAGGCTAAAAGGTAGAGATAAAACAATGGATGGAAATACATTTAAAAATAATGGAATTAGGTGGGAAAAGAAAAATCTATATAAATTATTGGAAAAAACAAAAAGGAGGGGGAAAATTAGAAAGGGGGTGGGGATGGAGGAGAGAGTTCATGATCTAAAGTTGTTGAACTCAATGTTCAGTCCGGAAGGCTGTCCCTTGACTGCCATGTCTATCAAAATTCTGTCTAACTCTGTCTTGAATAAATTCAATGACCCAGCCTCCACTGCTTTCTAGCGGAGAGAATTCCACATACTAACAATCCTTTGAGAGAAAAAATGTCCCCTCCTCTCCGTTGTAAATGGTGGACCTCTTATTCTTAAACTGTGTTCCCTGGCTCTAGTCTCTGCCACAAGTGGAAACATCTTTCCGATATCTACTCTATCAAGTCCCCTCAGGATCGTATATGTTGCAATAATATCACCTCTCATTCTTCTAAACTCCAGTGGGATAGATCTGTTCAACATTTGTTCATAAGATAAGCCCCTCACCCCGGGAAGGAACCAAGTGAACCTTCTTTGAACTGCTTTGAAGACTCAACCCTTGGGTATCTTCACCTTCCTCAATTATCTTCTCCAACTGCCAAATATGCCTCATGTTCCTGCTGTAGATACCCAGGTTCCTAAGTTGTGATTCCAGCACACATGTAGTGTTCTCCTCCACCTCGCCCCAGGAACCTTCTTGCTTCCACTTACATACTAATCCATTGCCTAAGTGCTATGATTCACACTGTCAGTGCCATGTTTCATACTGCCTCAGTGCCATGTTTCACACTGCATCAGTGCCATGTTTCACACTGCTTCAGTGCCTTGTTACACAATGCCTCAGTGCCATGATTCACACTGCCTCAGTGCCATGCTTCACACTGCGTCAGTCCCATGCTTCATATTGCGTCATTGCCATGTTTCACACGACGTCAGCGCCATGTTTCACCATCCCTCATTGCCACATTTCTCACTGCCTAAGTGCCAGGTTTTACACTGCCTCAGTGCCATGTTTCACAGTGCGTCAGTGCCATGTTTCACCCTGTGTCAGTGCCATGTTTCACACTGCCTCCGTGCCATGTTTCACACTGCCTCAGTGCCGTGTTCCACAGTGACTCAGTGCCATGTTTCACACTGCACCAATGCCATGTTCACACTGCCTCAGCGCTGTTCCCCACTGCCTCAGTGCAATGTTGCACACTGCTTCAGTGCCGTGTTTCACTCTACGTCAGTGCCATGTTTCACTCTGATTCAGTGCCATGTTTCACTCTGATTCAGTGCCATGTTTCACACTGCGTCAGTGCCATGCTTCACACTGTGTCAGTGCCATGTTTCACACTGTCTCAGTGCAATGTTTCACACTGCTTCAGTGCCATGTTTCACTATATGTCAGTGCCATGTTACACTCTGATTCAGTGCCATGTTTCACTCTGATTCAGTGACATGTTTCACACTGTGTCAGTGCCGTGTTTCATACTGCCTCATATCATGTTTCACACTGTGTCAGTGCCATGTTTCACACTGTGTCAGTGCCATGTTTCACACTGTGTCAGTGCCATGTTTCACACTGTATCTGTGCCATGTTTCACACTGCATCATTGGCACGTTTTACACTATATCACTGCCATGTTTCACACGGGGTCAGTGCCGTGTTCCACAGTGCCCCAGTGCCATGTTTCACACTGTGTCAGTGCCATGTTTCACACTGTATCTGTGCCATGTTTCACACTGCATCATTGGCATGTTTTACACTGTATCAGTGCCATGTGTCACACTGTGACATTGCAGTGTTTCAGACTGCATCAGCGCCATTCTTCACACAGCCTCAGTGCCATGTTTCACACTTCGTCAGTCCTGTCTGTCACACTGTCTCAGTGCCATGCTTCACACTGATTCAGTGCCATGTTTCACTCTATGTCAGTGCCATGTTTCACACTGCCTCAGTGCCATGATTCACACTGCCTCAGTGCCATGTTTCACAGTCCCTCAGTGCCATGATTCACACTGCCTCAGTGCCATGTTCCACACTGTGTCAGTGCCATGTTTCACTCTGCCTCCATGCCATGTTCCACACTGCGTGAGTGCCATGTTCCACACTGCCTCAGTGCGATGTTCCACACTGCCTCAGTGCGATGTTCCACACTGCCTCATTGCCATGTTCCACACTGCGTCAGTGCCATGTTTCACACTGCTTCAGTACCATGTTTCACACTGTCTAAGTGCCATGTTTCACACTGTCTTAGTGCCATGTTTCACACTGCCTCAGTGCCATATTTCTCACTGCCTTAGTGCCATGCTTCACATTACCTCAGTCCCGAGTTTCACACGGCGTCAGTGCCATGTTTCACACTGCCTCATTGCCATGTTTAACCCGACGTCAGTGCATTGTTTCACCATCCCTCATTGCCACATTTCTCACTGCCTCAGTGCCACGTTTAACACTGCCTCAGTGCCGTGTTTCACCTTGCCCCAGTGCCAGGTTTAACACTGCCTCAGTGCCATGTTTCAGACTGCCTCAGTGCCATGCTTCACACTCCGTCAGTGCCATGTTTCACTGTGCGTCAGTGCCATGTTTCACACTGTCCCAGTGCCAGGTTTCACACTGCCTTAGTGCCATGTTTCATACTGCTTCAGTGCCATGCTTCACTCTGCCTCAGTGCCATGTTTCACACTGCCTCAGTTCCATGTTTCACACAGCCTCAGTGCATCATTTCACACTGCGTCAGTGCCATGTTTCACGCTGCCTCAGTGCCATGTTCCACACTGCCTCTGATCCGTGTCTCACACTGCGTCAGTGCCACGTTTCACACTGCCTCAGTGCCATATTCCACACTGCCTCAGTGCCATGTTCCACACTGCCTCAGTGCCATGTTCCACACTGCCTCAGTGCCACGTTTCACACTGCCTCAGTGCCATATTCCACACTGCCTCAGTGCCATGTTCCACACTGCCTCAGTGCCATGTTCCACACTGCCTCAGTGCCATGTTCCACACTGCCTCAGTGCCATTTTTCACTCTGCCTCACTGCCATGTTCCACAGTGCTTCAGTGCCATGTTCCACACTGCCTCAGTGCCATTTTTCACACTGCCTAAGTGCCATTTTTCACTCTGCCTCACTGCCATGTTCCACAGTGCTTCAGTGCCATGTTCCACACTGCCTCAGTGCCATGTTTCACACTGCCTCAGTGCCATGTTTCACACTGCCTCAGCACCATGTTTCACACTGCCTCAGTGCCTTGTTACATAATGCCTCAGTGCCATGATTCACACTGCCTCAGTGCCATGCTTCACACTGCATCAGTCCCATGCTTCATATTGCGTCATTGCCATATTTGCCATGTTTCACATGACGTCAGCGCCATGTTTCACCATCCCTCATTGCCACATTTCTCACTGCCTCAGTGCCACGTTTAACACTGCCTCAGTGCCATGTTTCACACTGCGTCAGTGCCATGCTTCACACTGTGTCAGTGCCATGTTTCACACAGCCTCAGTGCCATGTTTCACTCTGCCTCAGTGCCATGTTTCACACTGCGTTAGTGCCATGCTTCACACTGTGTCAGTGCCATGTTTCACACAGCCTCAGTGCCATGTTTCACTCTATGTCAGTGCCATGTTTCACTCTGATTCAGTGCCATGTTTCACACTGTGTCACTGCCATGTTTCACACTGTATCTGTGCCATGTTTCACACTGCATCATTGGCATGTTTTACACTGTGTCACTGCCATGTTTCACACTGCCTCAGTGCCATGATTCACACTGTGTCAGTGCCATGTTTCACACTGTATCTGTGCCATGTTTCACACTGCATCATTGGCATGTTTTACACTGTGTCACTGCCATGTTTCACACTGCCTCAGTGCCATGTTCCCCACTGCCTCATTGCCATGTTCCACACTGCGTCAGTGCCATTCTTCAAAATGCCGCAGTGCCATGTTTCACACTGCGTCATTGCCATGTTTAACCCGACGTCAGTGCCATGTTTCTCCATCCCACATTGCCACATTTCTCAATGCCTCAGTGCCATGTTTCACACTGTCCCAGTGCCATGTTTCACACTGCCTCAGTGCCGTGTTTCACCTTGCCCCAGTGCCATGGTTCACACTGTCCCAGTGTCATGTTTCACACTGTCCCAGTGCCAGGTTTCACACTGCCTTAGTACCATGTTTTACACTGCTTCAGTGCCATGCTTCACTCTGCCACAGTGCCATGTTCCACACTGCCTCTGATCCGTGTCTCACACTGCGTCAGTGCCATTTTTCACTCTGCCTCAATGCCATGTTCCACACTGCCTCAGTGCCATGTTCCACACTGCCTCAGTGCCATGTTTCACGCTGCCTCAGTGCCATGTTCCACACTGTGTCAGTGCCATGTTTCACACTGCCTCAGTGCCATGTTTCACACTGCCTCAGTGCCATGTTCCACACTGCCTCAGTGCCATGTTTCACACTGCCTCAGTGCCATGTTTCACACGGGGTCAGTGCCGTGTTCCACAGTGCCCCAGTGCCATGTTTCACACTGTGTCAGTGCCATGTTTCACACTGTATCTGTGCCATGTTTCACACTGCATCATTGGCATGTTTTACACTGTATCACTGCCATGTTTCACACGGGGTCAGTGCCGTGTTCCACAGTGCCTCAGTGACATGTTTCACACTGTGTCAGTGCCATGTGTCACACTGTGACATTGCAGTGTTTCAGACTGCATCAGCGCCATTCTTCACACAGCCTCAGTGCCATGTTTCACACTTCGTCAGTCCTGTCTGTCACACTGTCTCAGTGCCATGCTTCACACTGATTCAGTGCCATGTTTCACTCTATGTCAGTGCCATGTTTCACACTGCCTCAGTGCCATGTTTCACAGTCCCTCAGTGCCATGATTCACACTGCCTCAGTGCCATGTTCCACACTGTGTCAGTGCCATGTTTCACTCTGCCTCCATGCCATGTTCCACACTGCGTGAGTGCCATATTCCACACTGCCTCAGTGCGATGTTCCACACTGCCTCAGTGCGATGTTCCACACTGCCTCAGTGCGATGTTCCACACTGCCTCATTGCCATGTTCCACACTGCGTCAGTGCCATGTTTCACACTGCTTCAGTACCATGTTTCACACTGCCTCAGTGCCACATTTCTCACTGCCTTAGTGCCATGTTTCACATTACCTCAGTCCCGAGTTTCACACGGCGTCAGTGCCATGTTTCACACTGCCTCATTGCCATGATTAACCCGACGTCAGTGCATTGTTTCACCATCCCTCATTGCCACATTTCTCACTGCCTCAGTGCCACGTTTAACACTGCCTCAGTGCCGTGTTTCACCTTGCCCCAGTGCCAGGTTTAACACTGCCTCAGTGCCATGTTTCAGACTGCCTCAGTGCCATGCTTCACACTCCGTCAGTGCCATGTTTCACTGTGCGTCAGTGCCATGTTTCACACTGTCCCAGTGCCAGGTTTCACACTGCCTTAGTGCCACGTTTCACACTGCCTCAGTGCCATTTTTCACTCTGCCTCACTGCCATGTTCCACACTGCCTCAGTGCCATGTTCCACACTGCCTCAGTGCCATGTTCCACACTGCCTCAGTGCCATTTTTCACTCTGCCTCACTGCCATGTTCCACAGTGCTTCAGTGCCATGTTCCACACTGCCTCAGTGCCATGTTTCACACTGCCTCAGTGCCATGTTTCACACTGCCTCAGTGCCTTGTTACATAATGCCTCAGTGCCATGATTCACACTGCCTCAGTGCCATGCTTCACACTGCATCAGTCCCATGCTTCATATTGCGTCATTGCCATATTTGCCATGTTTCACACGACGTCAGCGCCATGTTTCACCATCCCTCATTGCCACATTTCTCACTGCCTCAGTGCCACGTTTAACACTGCCTCAGTGCCATGTTTCACACTGCGTCAGTGCCATGCTTCACACTGTGTCAGTGCCATGTTTCACACAGCCTCAGTGCCATGTTTCACTCTGCCTCAGTGCCATGTTTCACACTGCGTTAGTGCCATGCTTCACACTGTGTCAGTGCCATGTTTCACACAGCCTCAGTGCCATGTTTCACTCTATGTCAGTGCCATGTTTCACACTGTGTCACTGCCATGTTTCACACTGTATCTGTGCCATGTTTCACACTGCATCATTGGCATGTTTTACACTGTGTCACTGCCATGTTTCACACTGCCTCAGTGCCATGATTCACACTGTGTCAGTGCCATGTTTCACACTGTATCTGTGCCATGTTTCACACTGCATCATTGGCATGTTTTACACTGTGTCACTGCCATGTTTCACACTGCCTCAGTGCCATGTTCCCCACTGCCTCATTGCCATGTTCCACACTGCGTCAGTGCCATTCTTCAAAATGCCTCAGTGCCATGTTTCACACTGCGTCATTGCCATGTTTAACCCGACGTCAGTGCCATGTTTCTCCATCCCTCATTGCCACATTTCTCAATGCCTCAGTGCCATGTTTCACACTGTCCCAGTGCCATGTTTCACACTGCCTCAGTGCCGTGTTTCACCTTGCCCCAGTGCCATGGTTCACACTGTCCCAGTGCCATGTTTCACACTGTCCCAGTGCCAGGTTTCACACTGCCTTAGTACCATGTTTTACACTGCTTCAGTGCCATGCTTCACTCTGCCACAGTGCCATGTTCCACACTGCCTCTGATCCGTGTCTCACACTGCGTCAGTGCCATTTTTCACTCTGCCTCAATGCCATGTTCCACACTGCCTCAGTGCCATGTTCCACACTGCCTCAGTGCCATGTTTCACACTGCCTCAGTGCCATGTTTCACACTGCCTCAGTGCCATGTTTCACACTGTGTCAGTGCCATGTTTCACACTGTGTCAGTGCCATGTTTCACACTGTATCTGTGCCATGTTTCACACTGCATCATTGGCATGTTTTACACTGTATCACTGCCATGTTTCACACGGGGTCAGTGCCGTGTTCCACAGTGCCCCAGTGCCATGTTTCACACTGTCTCAGTGCCATGTTTCACACTGTGTCAGTGCCATGTTTCACACTGCATCATTGGCATGTTTTACACTGTATCACTGCCATGTTTCACACGGGGTCAGTGCCGTGTTCCACAGTGCCTCAGTGACATGTTTCACACTGTGTCAGTGCCATGTGTCACACTGTGACACTGCAGTGTTTCAGACTGCATCAGCGCCATTCTTCACACAGCCTCAGTGCCATGTTTCACACTTCGTCAGTCCTGTCTGTCACACTGTCTCAGTGCCATGCTTCACACTGATTCAGCGCCATGTTTCACTCTATGTCAGTGCCATGTCTCACACTGCCTCAGTGCCATGATTCACACTGCCTCAGTGCCATGTTTCACAGTCCCTCAGTGCCATGATTCACACTGCCTCAGTGCCATGTTCCACACTGTGTCAGTGCCATGTTTCACTCTGCCTCCATGCCATGTTCCACACTGCGTGAGTGCCATATTCCACACTGCCTCAATGCGATGTTCCACACTGCCTCATTGCCATGTTCCACACTGCCTCATTGCCATGTTCCACACTGCCTCATTGCCATGTTTCACACTGCTTCAGTACCATGTTTCACACTGTCTAAGTGCCATGTTTCACACTGTCTTAGTGCCATGTTTCACATTGCCTCAGTGCCATATTTCTCACTGCCTTAGTGCCATGTTTCACATTACCTCAGTCCCGAGTTTCACACGGCGTCAGTGCCATGTTTCACACTGCCTCATTGCCATGATTAACCCAACGTCAGTGCATTGTTTCACCATCCCTCATTGCCACATTTCTCACTGCCTCAGTGCCACGTTTAACACTGCCTCAGTGCCGTGTTTCACCTTGCCCCAGTGCCAGGTTTAACACTGCCTCAGTGCCATGTTTCAGACTGCCTCAGTGCCATGCTTCACACTCCGTCAGTGCCATGTTTCACTGTGCGTCAGTGCCATGTTTCACACTGTCCCAGTGCCAGGTTTCACACTGCCTTAGTGCCATGTTTCATACTGCCTCAGTGCCATGCTTCACTCTGCCTCAGTGCCATGTTTCACACTGCCTCAGTTCCATGTTTCACACAGCCTCAGTGCATCATTTCACACTGCGTCAGTGCCATGTTTCACGCTGCCTCAGTGCCATGTTCCACACTGCCTCTGATCCGTGTCTCACACTGCGTCAGTGCCACGTTTCACACTGCCTCAGTGCCATATTCCACACTGCCTCAGTGCCATGTTCCACACTGCCTCAGTGCCATTTTTCACTCTGCCTCACTGCCATGTTCCACAGTGCTTCAGTGCCATGTTCCACACTGCCTCAGTGCCATTTTTCACACTGCCTCAGTGCCATTTTTCACACTGCCTCAGTGCCATTTTTCACTCTGCCTCAGTGCCATGTTCCACAGTGCTTCAGTGCCATGTTCCACACTGCCTCAGTGCCATGTTTCACACTGCCTCAGTGCCATGTTTCACACTGCCTCAGTGCCATGTTTCACACTGCCTCAGTGCCTTGTTACATAATGCCTCAGTGCCATGATTCACACTGCCTCAGTGCCATGCTTCACACTGCATCAGTCCCATGCTTCATATTGCGTCATTGCCATATTTGCCATGTTTCACATGACGTCAGCGCCATGTTTCACCATCCCTCATTGCCACATTTCTCACTGCCTCAGTGCCACATTTAACACTGCCTCAGTGCCATGTTTTACACTGCGTCAGTGCCATGCTTCACACTGTGTCAGTGCCATGTTTCACACAGCCTCAGTGCCATGTTTCACTCTGCCTCAGTGCCATGTTTCACACTGCGTTAGTGCCATGCTTCACATTGTGTCAGTGCCATGTTTCACACAGCCTCAGTGCCATGTTTCACTCTATGTCAGTGCCATGTTTCACTCTGATTCAGTGCCATGTTTCACACTGTGTCACTGCCATGTTTCACACTGTATCTGTGCCATGTTTCACACTGTATCATTGGCATGTTTTACACTGTGTCACTGCCATGTTTCACACTGCCTCAGTGCCATGATTCACACTGTGCCAGTGCCATGTTTCACACTGCCTCAGTGCCATGTTCCCCACTGCCTCATTGCCATGTTCCACACTGCGTCAGTGCCATTCTTCAAAATGCCTCAGTGCCATGTTTCACACTGTGTCATTGCCATGTTTAACCCGACGTCAGTGCCATGTTTCTCCATCCCTCATTGCCACATTTCTCAATGCCTCAGTGCCATGTTTCACACTGTCCCAGTGCCATGTTTCACACTGCCTCAGTGCCGTGTTTCACCTTGCCCCAGTGCCATGGTTCACACTGTCCCAGTGCCATGTTTCACACTGTCCCAGTGCCAGGTTTTACGCTGCCTCAGTGCCATGTTTCACACTGTCCCAGTGCCAGGTTTCATACTGCCTTAGTACCATGTTTTACACTGCTTCAGTGCCATGCTTCACTCTGCCACAGTGCCATGTTCCACACTGCCTCTGATCCGTGTCTCACACTGCGTCAGTGCCATTTTTCACTCTGCCTCAGTGCCATGTTTCACACTGCCTCAGTGCCATGTTCCACACTGCCTCAGTGCCATGTTTCACACTGTTCAGTGCCTTGTTACATAATGCCTCAGTGCCATGCTTCACACTGCGTCAGTCCCATGCTTCATATTGCGTCATTGCCATATTTGCCATGTTTCACACGACGTCAGCGCCATGTTTCACCATCCCTCATTGCCACATTTCTCACTGCCTCAGTGCCACGTTTAACACTGCCTCAGTGCCATGTTTCACACTGTGTCAGTGCCATGTTTCACACTGCCTCCGTGCCCTGTTTCACACTGCCTCAGCGATGATCCACACTGCTGCAGTGCCATGTTTCACACTGCGTCAGTGCCATGCTTCACACTGTGTCAGTGCCATGTTTCACACAGCCTCAGTGACATGTTTCACTCTTACTCAGTGCCATGTTTCACACTGCGTTAGTGCCATGCTTCACACTGTGTCAGTGCCATGTTTCACACAGCCTCAGTGCCATGTTTCACTCTATGTCAGTGCCATGTTTCACTCTGATTCAGTGCCATGTTTCACACTGTGTCACTGCCATGTTTCACACTGTATCTGTGCCATGTTTCACACTGCATCATTGGCATGTTTTACACTGTGTCACTGCCATGTTTCACACTGCCTCAGTGCCATGATTCACACTGTGTCAGTGCCATGTTTCACACTGCCTCAGTGCCATGTTCCCCACTGCCTCATTGCCATGTTCCACACTGCTTCAGTGCCATGTTTCAGACTGCGTCAGTGCCATTCTTCAAAATGCCTCAGTGCCATGTTTCACACTGCGTCATTGCCATGTTTAACCCGACGTCAGTGCCATGTTTCTCCATCCCTCATTGCCACATTTCTCAATGCCTCAGTGCCATGTTTCACACTGTCCCAGTGCCATGTTTCACACTGCCTCAGTGCCGTGTTTCACCTTGCCCCAGTGCCATGGTTCACACTGTCCCAGTGCCATGTTTCACACTGTCCCAGTGCCAGGTTTTACGCTGCCTCAGTGCCATGTTTCACACTGTCCCAGTGCCAGGTTTCACACTGCCTTAGTACCATGTTTTACACTGCTTCAGTGCCATGCTTCACTCTGCCACAGTGCCATGTTCCACACTGCCTCTGATCCGTGTCTCACACTGCCTCAGTGCCATTTTTCACTCTGTCTCAGTGCCGTGTTCCACACTGCCTCAGTGCCATGTTCCACACTGCCTCAGTGCCATGTTTCACACTGCCTAAGTGCCAAGTTCCACACTGCCTCAGTGCCATGTTCCACACTGCCTCAGTGCCATGTTTCACACTGCCTCAGTGCCATGTTTCACACGTTGTCAGTGCCATGTTTCACACGGTGTCAGTGCCACGTTCCACACTGTGTCAGTTCCATGTTTCACACTGTGACAGTGCCATGTTTCACACTGTGACAGTGCAGTGTTTCAGACTGCGTCAGTGCCATTCTTCACAATGCCTCAGTGCCATGTTTCGCACTCCGTCAGTGCTGTGTTTCACACTGTGTCAGTGCCATGTTTCGCACTGTGTCTGTGCCATGTTTCACACTGCATCAGTGCCGTTTTTCACACTATTCAGTGCCATGTTCCACACTGCCTCAGTGCCATGTTTTACACTTTGTCAGTGCCATGTTTCACACTGTCTCAGTGCCATGTTTCACAGTCCCTCAGTGCCATCTTTAACACATGCCTTAGTGCCATGCTCCACACTTCTCAGTGCCATGCTTCACACTGCCTGAGTGCCATTTTCCACACTGCCTCAGTGCCATGTTCCACACTGCGCCGGTACCATTTTTCACACTGCCTCTGTACCATGTTCCACCTTGCGCCAGTGCCATGTTCGACACTGCCTCAGTGACATGTTTCACACTGCCTCAGTGCCATGTTTCACACTGCCTCAGTGCCATGTTTCACACTGCCTCAGCGCCATGCTTCACACTGCATCAATACCATGTTCCACACTGCCTCTGTGTCATGTTTCACACTGCATCAATACCATGTTTCACTCTGTGGCAGTGCCATGTTCCACACTGACTCAGTGCCATGTTCCAAACTGCATCAGTGCCATGTTTCACACTGCCTCAGTGCCATGTTTTACACTTTGTCAGTGCCATGTTTCACACTGCATCAGTGCCATGTTTCACACTGCCTAAGTGCCATGTTTCCTAGTGCCTCAGTGCCATGTTCATTCTGCCTCAGTGCCATGTCTCACACTGCCTCAGTGCCATGTTCCACCCTGCCTTTGTGCCATGTTTCACACTGTCTCAGTGCCATGTTCCACACTGCGTCAGTGCCATCTTTCACACTGCATTAGTGCCATGCTCTATACTGCCTCAGTGCCATGTTTCACACTGCCTGAGTGCCATGTTTCACACTGCCTCAGTGCCGTGTTCCACATTGCGCCAGTACCATGCTTCACACTGCGTCATTGCCGTGTTTCACGCTGCCTCAGTTCCATGTTTCACACTGCTTCAGTGCGATGTTTCACTCTGCCACAGTGCCATGTTCCACACTGCATCTGAGGCGTGTCTCACACTGTTTCAGTGCGATGTTTCACACTGCTTCAGTGCCATGTTTCACACTGTGTCAGCGCGACATTACTTACTGCCTCAGTGCAATGTTTCACACTCCCGCATGCCACGCTCCACACTGCCTCAGTGCCATGTATCTCACTGCCTCAGTGCCATATTTCACACTGCCTCAGTGCCATATTTCACACTGCCTCAGTGCGATGTTCCACACTGCCTCATTGCCATATTCCACACAGCGTCAGTGCCATTTTTCACTCAGCCTTAGTGCCATGTTCCACACTGTCTCAGTGCCTTTTTTCACACTGCGTCAGACCCATGCTTCACACTGCGTCATTGCCACGTTTCACACTGCCTCAGTCCCATGTTCGACACTGCCTCAGTGCCATGTTTCACACTGCATCAGTGCTGTGTTTTCCCACATCCTCAGTGCCGCGTTTAACACTGACTCAGTGCCATGTTTCACGCTGCCTCAGCGCCATGCTTCACACTTCATCAATACCATGTTCCACACTGCCTCAGCGCCATGCTTCACACTTCATCAATACCATGTTTCACTCTGTGGCAGTGCCATGTTTCACACTGACTCAGTGCCATGTTTCACACTGCGTCAGTGCCATGTTTCACACTGCGTCAGTGCCATGTTTCACACTGCCTAAGTGCCATGTTTCCTAGTACCTCAGTGCCATGTTCACTCTGCCTCAGTGCCATGTTCCACACTGCCTCAGTGCCATGTTCCACACTGCCTCAGTGCCATGTTTCACACTGCCTCAGTGCCATGTTCCATCCTGCCTTTGTGCCATGTTTCACACTGTCTCAGTGCCATGTTCCACACTGCCTCAGTGCCATGTTTCACACTGCCTCAGTGCCATGTTTCACACTGCCTAAGTGCCATGTTTCCTAGTGCCTCAGTGCCATGTTCACTTTGCCTCAGTGCCATGTTCCACACTGCCTCAGTGCCATGTTCCACACTGTCTCAGTGCCATGTTCCACACTGCCTCAGTGCCATGTTTCACACTGCCTCAGTGCCATGTTCCACCCTGCCTTTGTGTCATGTTTCACACTGTCTCAGTGCCATGTTCCACACTGCCTCAGTGCCATCTTTCACACTGCATTAGTGCCATGCTCTATACTGCCTCAGTGCCATGTTTCACACTGCCTGAGTGCCAAGTTGCAGACTGTGTCAGGGTCATGTTCCACACTGCCTCAGTGCCATGTTTCACACTGCCTCAGTGGCATGTTCCACACTGCGCCACTGCCATGTTTCACACTGCCTCTGTGCCATGTTCCACATTGCGCCAGTGCCATGCTTCACACTGCGTCAGTGCGATGTTTCACTCTGCCACAGTGCCATGTTCCACACTGCCTCTGAGGCGTGTCTCACACTGCTTCAGTGCGATGTTTCACACTGCTTCAGTGCCATGTTCCACACTGCCTCTTTGCCATGTTTCACAGTGCCTCAGTGCCATGTTCCACACTGCCTCAGTGCCATGTTCCACACTGCGTCAGTGCCATGTTCCACACTGCCTCCGTGCCATGATACACACTGCCTCAGTGCGATGTTCCACACTGACTCATTGCCATATTCCACACAGCGTCAGTGCCATTTTTCACACTGCCCCAGTGCCATGTTTCACACAGCGTCAGTGCCATGTTTCACGCAGCCTTAGTGCCATGTTCCACACTGTCTCAGTGCCTTTTTTCACACTGCCTCATTGCCATGTTTCACACTGCGTCAGTCCCATGCTTCACACTGCGTCATTGCCACGTTTCACACTGCGTCAGCGCCATGCTTCACCATCCCTCATTGCCACATTCACACTGCCTCAGCGCCAAGTTTAACACTGCCTCAGTGCCGTGTTTCACCTTGCCGCAGTGCCAGGTTTTACACTGCCTCAGTGCCATGTTTCAGACTGCCTCAGAGCCATGTTTCACACTGCACCAATGCCATGTTTCACACTGCCTCAGTGCCATGTTTCAGACTGCCTCAGTGCCATGTTTCACACTGCCTCAGAGCCATGTTTCACACTGCACCAGTGCCATGTTTCACACTGCCTCAGTGCCATGTTTCACCCTGTGTCAGTGCCATGTTTCACCCTGTGTCAGTGCCATGTTTCAGACTGCCTCAGTGCCATGTTTCACACTGCCTCAGTGGCATGTTCCACACTGCGCCACTGCCATGTTTCACACTGCCTCTGAGGCGTGTCTCACACTGCTTCAGTGCGATGTTTCACACTGCTTCAGTGCCACGTTTCACACTGTGTCAGCGCGACATTACTTGCTGCCTCAGTGCCATGTTTCACACTCCCGCATGCCACGCTCCACACTGCCTCAGTGCCATGTATCACACTGCCTCAGTGCCATGTTCCACACTGCCTCCGTGCCATGATACACACTGCCTCAGTGCGATGTTCCACACTGACTCATTGCCATATTCCACACAGCGTCAGTGCCATTTTTCACACTGCCTCAGTGCCATGTTCCACACTGTCTCAGTGCCTTTTTTCACACTGCGTCAGTACCATGTTTCACACTGCCTCATTGCCATGTTTCACAGTGCGTCAGTGCCATGTTTCACCATCCTTCATTGCTACATTCACACTACCTCAGCGCCAAGTTTAACACTGCCTCAGTGCCGTGTTTCACCTTGCCGCAGTGCCAGGTTTTACACTGCCTCAGTGCCATGATTCAGACTGCCTCAGTGCCATGCTTCACAGTGCGTCAGTGCCATGTTTCACCCTTTGTCAGTGCCATGTTTCACACTGCACCAATGCCATATTTCACACTGCCGCAGCGCCATGTTTCACACTGCCTCAGTGCCGTGTTTCACACTGCGCCAGTTCCGTGTTCCACACTGCCTCAGTGCCATGATTCAGACTGCCTCAGTGCCATGCTTCACAGTGCGTCAGTGCCATGTTTCACCCTTTGTCAGTGCCATGTTTCACACTGCCTCAGTGCCATGTTTCACACTGCCTCAGAGCCATGTTTCACACTGCACCAATGCCATATTTCACACTGCCTCAGTGCCATGTTTCACCCTGTGTCAGTGCCATGTTTCACCCTGTGTCAGTGCCATGTTTCACACTGCCTCAGAGCCATGTTTCACACTGCACCAATGCCATGTTTCACACTGCCTCAGTGCCATGTTTCACACTGCCTCAGTGCCATGTTCCACACTGCCTCAGTGCCATGTTTCAGACTGCCTCAGTGCCATGTTTCAGACTGCCTCAGTGCCATGTTTCACACTGCCTCAGTGGCATGTTCCACACTGCGCCACTGCCATGTTTCACGCTGCCTCAGTGCCATGTTTCAGACTGCCTCAGAGCCATGTTTCACACTGCACCAATGCCATATTTCACACTGCCTCAGTGCCATGTTTCACCCTGTGTCAGTGCCATGTTTCACCCTGTGTCAGTGCCATGTTTCACACTGCCTCAGAGCCATGTTTCACACTGCACCAATGCCATGTTTCACACTGCCTCAGTGCCATGTTCCACACTGCCTCAGTGCCATGTTTCAGACTGCCTCAGTGCCATGTTTCAGACTGCCTCAGTGCCATGTTTCACACTGCCTCAGTGGCATGTTCCACACTGCGCCACTGCCATGTTTCACGCTGCCTCAGTGCCATGTTTCACACTGCCTCTGAGGCGTGTCTCACGCTGTTTCAGTGCGATGTTTCACACTGCTTCAGTGCCACGTTTCACACTGTGTCAGCGCGACATTACTTACTGCCTCAGTGCCATGTTTCACACTCCCGCATGCCACGCTCCACACTGCCTCAGTGCCATGTATCACACTGCCTCAGTGCCATGATACACACTGCCTCAGTGCGATGTTCCACACTGACTCATTGCCATATTCCACACAGCGTCAGTGCCATTTTTCACACTGCCTCAGTGCCATGTTCCACACTGTCTCAGTGCCTTTTTTCACACTGCGTCAGTACCATGTTTCACACTGCCTCATTGCCATGTTTCACAGTGCGTCAGTGCCATGTTTCACCATCCTTCATTGCTACATTCACACTACCTCAGCGCCAAGTTTAACACTGCCTCAGTGCCGTGTTTCACCTTGCCGCAGTGCCAGGTTTTACACTGCCTCAGTGCCATGATTCAGACTGCCTCAGTGCCATGCTTCACAGTGCGTCAGTGCCATGTTTCACCCTTTGTCAGTGCCATGTTTCACACTGCACCAATGCCATATTTCACACTGCCGCAGCGCCATGTTTCACACTGCCTCAGTGCCATGTTTCAGACTGCCTCAGTGCCATGTTTCAGACTGCCTCAGTGCCATGTTTCACACTGCCTCAGTGCCATGCTTCACAGTGCGTCAGTGCCATGTTTCACCCTTCGTCAGTGCCATGTTTCACACTGCCTCAGTGCCATATTTCACACTGCCTCAGTGCCATGTTTCACACTGCCTCAGTGCCATGTTTCACACTGCACCAATGCCACATTTCACACTGCCTCAGTGCCATGCTTCACACTGCGTCAGTCCCATGCTTCATATTGCGTCATTGCCATATTTGCCATGTTTCACACGACGTCAGCGCCATGTTTCACCATCCCTCATTGCCACATTTCTCACTGCCTCAGTGCCACGTTTAACACTGCCTCAGTGCCATGTTTCACACTGTGTCAGTGCCATGTTTCACACTGCCTCCGTGCCCTGTTTCACACTGCCTCAGCGATGATCCACACTGCTGCAGTGCCATGTTTCACACTGCGTCAGTGCCATGCTTCACACTGTGTCAGTGCCATGTTTCACACAGCCTCAGTGACATGTTTCACTCTGCCTCAGTGCCATGTTTCACACTGCGTCAGTGCCATGCTTCACACTGTGTCAGTGCCATGTTTCACACAGCCTCAGTGCCATGTTTCACTCTATGTCAGTGCCATGTTTCACTCTGATTCAGTGCCATGTTTCACACTGTGTCACTGCCATGTTTCACACTGTATCTGTGCCATGTTTCACACTGCATCATTGGCATGTTTTACACTGTGTCACTGCCATGTTTCACACTGCCTCAGTGCCATGATTCACACTGTGTCAGTGCCATGTTTCACACTGTCTCAGTGCCATGATTCACACTGTGTCAGTGCCATGTTCCCCACTGCCTCATTGCCATGTTCCACACTGCTTCAGTGCCATGTTTCACACTGCCTCAGTGCCATGATTCACACTGTGTCAGTGCCATGTTCCCCACTGCCTCATTGCCATGTTCCACACTGCTTCAGTGCCATGTTTCAGACTGCGTCAGTGCCATTCTTCAAAATGCCTCAGTGCCATGTTTCACACTGCGTCATTGCCATGTTTAACCCGACGTCAGTGCCATGTTTCTCCATCCCTCATTGCCACATTTCTCAATGCCTCAGTGCCATGTTTCACACTGTCCCAGTGCCATGTTTCACACTGCCTCAGTGCCGTGTTTCACCTTGCCCCAGTGCCATGGTTCACACTGTCTCAGTGCCATGTTTCACACTGTCCCAGTGCCAGGTTTTACGCTGCCTCAGTGCCATGTTTCACACTGTCCCAGTGCCAGGTTTCACACTGCCTTAGTACCATGTTTTACACTGCTTCAGTGCCATGCTTCACTCTGCCACAGTGCCATGTTCCACACTGCCTCTGATCCGTGTCTCACACTGCGTCAGTGCCATTTTTCACTCTGCCTCAGTGCCATGTTTCACACTGCCTCAGTGGCATGTTCCACACTGCGCCACTGCCATGTTTCACGCTGCCTCAGTGCCATGTTTCACACTGCCTCTGAGGCGTGTCTCACGCTGTTTCAGTGCGATGTTTCACACTGCTTCAGTGCCACGTTTCACACTGTGTCAGCGCGACATTACTTACTGCCTCAGTGCCATGTTTCACACTCCCGCATGCCACGCTCCACACTGCCTCAGTGCCATGTATCACACTGCCTCAGTGCCATGATACACACTGCCTCAGTGCGATGTTCCACACTGACTCATTGCCATATTCCACACAGCGTCAGTGCCATTTTTCACACTGCCTCAGTGCCATGTTCCACACTGTCTCAGTGCCTTTTTTCACACTGCGTCAGTACCATGTTTCACACTGCCTCATTGCCATGTTTCACAGTGCGTCAGTGCCATGTTTCACCATCCTTCATTGCTACATTCACACTACCTCAGCGCCAAGTTTAACACTGCCTCAGTGCCGTGTTTCACCTTGCCGCAGTGCCAGGTTTTACACTGCCTCAGTGCCATGATTCAGACTGCCTCAGTGCCATGCTTCACAGTGCGTCAGTGCCATGTTTCACCCTTTGTCAGTGCCATGTTTCACACTGCACCAATGCCATATTTCACACTGCCGCAGCGCCATGTTTCACACTGCCTCAGTGCCATGTTTCAGACTGCCTCAGTGCCATGTTTCAGACTGCCTCAGTGCCATGTTTCACACTGCCTCAGTGCCATGCTTCACAGTGCGTCAGTGCCATGTTTCACCCTTTGTCAGTGCCATGTTTCACACTGCCTCAGTGCCATATTTCACACTGCCTCAGTGCCATGTTTCACACTGCCTCAGTGCCATGTTTCACACTGCACCAATGCCACATTTCACACTGCCTCAGTGCCATGCTTCACACTGCGTCAGTCCCATGCTTCATATTGCGTCATTGCCATATTTGCCATGTTTCACACGACGTCAGCGCCATGTTTCACCATCCCTCATTGCCACATTTCTCACTGCCTCAGTGCCACGTTTAACACTGCCTCAGTGCCATGTTTCACACTGTGTCAGTGCCATGTTTCACACTGCCTCCGTGCCCTGTTTCACACTGCCTCAGCGATGATCCACACTGCTGCAGTGCCATGTTTCACACTGCGTCAGTGCCATGCTTCACACTGTGTCAGTGCCATGTTTCACACAGCCTCAGTGACATGTTTCACTCTGCCTCAGTGCCATGTTTCACACTGCGTCAGTGCCATGCTTCACACTGTGTCAGTGCCATGTTTCACACAGCCTCAGTGCCATGTTTCACTCTGATTCAGTGCCATGTTTCACACTGTGTCACTGCCATGTTTCACACTGTATCTGTGCCATGTTTCACACTGCATCATTGGCATGTTTTACACTGTGTCACTGCCATGTTTCACACTGCCTCAGTGCCATGATTCACACTGTGTCAGTGCCATGTTTCACACTGTCTCAGTGCCATGATTCACACTGTGTCAGTGCCATGTTCCCCACTGCCTCATTGCCATGTTCCACACTGCTTCAGTGCCATGTTTCACACTGCCTCAGTGCCATGATTCACACTGTGTCAGTGCCATGTTCCCCACTGCCTCATTGCCATGTTCCACACTGCTTCAGTGCCATGTTTCAGACTGCGTCAGTGCCATTCTTCAAAATGCCTCAGTGCCATGTTTCACACTGCGTCATTGCCATGTTTAACCCGACGTCAGTGCCATGTTTCTCCATCCCTCATTGCCACATTTCTCAATGCCTCAGTGCCATGTTTCACACTGTCCCAGTGCCATGTTTCACACTGCCTCAGTGCCGTGTTTCACCTTGCCCCAGTGCCATGGTTCACACTGTCTCAGTGCCATGTTTCACACTGTCCCAGTGCCAGGTTTTACGCTGCCTCAGTGCCATGTTTCACACTGTCCCAGTGCCAGGTTTCACACTGCCTTAGTACCATGTTTTACACTGCTTCAGTGCCATGCTTCACTCTGCCACAGTGCCATGTTCCACACTGCCTCTGATCCGTGTCTCACACTGCGTCAGTGCCATTTTTCACTCTGCCTCAGTGCCATTTTTCACTCTGCCTCAGTGCCATGTTCCACACTGCCTCAGTGCCATGTTTCACACTGCCTAAGTGCCATGTTCCACACTGCCTCAGTGCCATGTTCCACACTGCCTCAGTGCCATGTTTCACACTGCCTCAGTGCCATGTTCCACACTGCCTCAGTGCCATGTTCCACACTGCCTCAGAGCCATGTTTCACTCTGCTTCAGTGCCATGTTCCACAGTGCTTCAGTGCCACGTTCCACACTGCGTCAGTGCCATGTTTCACACTGTGACAGTGCCATGTTTCA
Source organism: Cetorhinus maximus (assembly GCF_964194155.1). Classification (NCBI taxonomy): domain Eukaryota; kingdom Metazoa; phylum Chordata; class Chondrichthyes; order Lamniformes; family Cetorhinidae; genus Cetorhinus; species Cetorhinus maximus. Next base: position 50,599 of record NW_027597680.1, read on the forward strand.
CACTGTTCCGTGCCATGTTTCACACTGTGACAGTGCAGTGTTTCAGACTGCGTCAGTGCTATTCTTCACAATGCCTCAGTGCCATGTTTCGCACTCCGTCAGTGCTGTGTTTCACACTGTGTCAGTGCCATGTTTCGCACTGTGTCTGTGCCATGTTCCACACTGCCTCAGTGCCATGTTTTACACTTTGTCAGTGCCATGTTTCACACTGTCTCAGTGCCATGTTTCACAGTCCCTCAGAGCCATGTTTCACACTGCCTCAGTGCCATGTTTCAGACTGCCTCAGTGCCATGTTTCAGACTGCCTCAGTGCCATGTTTCAGATTGCCTCAGTGCCATGTTTCACACTGCCTTGGCGCTATTCCCCACTGCCTCAGTGCCATGTTTCACACTGCCTCAGTGGCATGTTCCACACTGCGCCACTGCCATGTTTCACACTGCCTCAGTGCCATGTTTCACACTGCCTCTGAGGCGTGTCTCACACTGCTTCAGTGCGATGTTTCACACTGCTTCAGTGCCACGTTTCACACTGTGTCAACGCGACATTACTTACTGCCTCAGTGCCATGTTTCACACTCCCGCATGCCACGCTCCACACTGCCTCCGTGCCATGATACACACTGCCTCAGTGCGATGTTCCACACTGACTCATTGCCATATTCCACACAGCGTCAGTGCCATTTTTCACACTGCCTCAGTGCCATGTTCCACACTGTCTCAGTGCCTTTTTTCACACTGCGTCAGTACCATGTTTCACACTGCCTCATTGCCATGTTTCACAGTGCGTCAGTGCCATGTTTCACCATCCTTCATTGCTACATTCACACTACCTCAGCGCCAAGTTTAACACTGCCTCAGTGCCGTGTTTCACCTTGCCGCAGTGCCAGGTTTTACACTGCCTCAGTGCCATGATTCAGACTGCCTCAGTGCCATGCTTCACAGTGCGTCAGTGCCATGTTTCACCCTTTGTCAGTGCCATGTTTCACACTGCACCAATGCCATATTTCACACTGCCGCAGCGCCATGTTTCACACTGCCTCAGTGCCGTGTTTCACACTGCGCCAGTTCCGTGTTCCACACTGCCTCAGTGCCATGTTTCAGACTGCCTCAGTGCCATGCTTCACAGTGCGTCAGTGCCATGTTTCAGCCTTTGTCAGTGCCATGTTTCACCCTTTGTCAGTGCCATGTTTCACACTGCACTAATGCCATATTTCACACTGCCTCAGTGCCATGTTTCACACTGCCTCAGTGCCATGTTTCAGACTGCCTCAGTGCCATGTTTAAGACTGCCTCAGTGCCATGCTTCACAGTCCGTCAGTGCCATGTTTCACCCTTTGTCAGTGCCATGTTTCACACTGCCTCAGTGCCATGTTTCACACTGCCTCAGTGCCATGTTTCACACTGCACCAATGCCATGTTTCACACTGCCTCAGTGCCATGTTTCACACTGCCTCAGTGCCATGTTTCACACTGCCTCAGTGCCATATTTCACATTGCCTCAGTGCCGTATTCCACACTGCCTCAGTGCCATGTTTCACACTGCCTCAGCGCCATGTTTCACACTGCCTCAGCGCCATGTTTCACACTGCACCAATGCCATATTCCCCACTGCCTCAGTGCCATGTTTCACACTGCCTCAGTACCATGCTCCACACTGCGTCAGTGCCATGTTTCACACTGCCTCAGTACCATGTTTCACACTGTTCAGTGCCATGTTTCACACTGTGACATTGCCATTCTTCACAATGCCTCAGTGCCATGTTTCGCACTCCGTCAGTGCTGTGTTTCACACTTCATCAGTGCTGTGTTTCACACTGCTTCAGTCCCGTGTTTCACACTGCCTCAGTGCCTTTTTTCACACTGCGTCAGTACCATGTTTCACACTGCCTCATTGCCATGTTTCACACGACGTCAGTCCCATGCTTCGCACTGCGTCATTGCCAATTTTCACACGACGTCAGCGCCATGTTTCACCATCCCGCATTGCCACATTTCCCACTGCCTCAGTGCCACGTTTAACACTGCCTCAGTACCATGTTTCACCTTGCCCTAGTGCCATGTTTCACACTGTCTGAGTGCCATGTTTCACACAGTCTCAGTGCCATGCTTCACACTGCCTCAGTGCCATGTTTAACCCTGTGTCAGTGCCATGTTTCACCCTGTGTCAGTGCCATGTTTCACACTGCCTCAGTGCCATGTTTCACACTGCCTCAGTGCCATGTTTCACACTGCACCGATGCCATGTTTCACACTGCCTCCGTGCCGTGTTCCACACTGCCTCAGTGCCATGTTTCGCACTGCACCAATGCCATGTTTCACACTGCCTCAGTGCCATGTTTCACACTGCACCAATGCCATGTTTCACACTGCCTTGGCGCAATTCCCCACTGCCTCAGTGCGATGTTCTACACTGCCTCATTGCCATGTTCCACACTGCGTCAGTGCCATGTTTCACACTGCCTCAGTACCACGTTTCACAGACCCTCAGTGCCATCTTTAACACTGCCTTAGTGCCATCCTCCACACTGCCTCAGTGCCATGCTTCTCACTGCCTGAGTGCCATTTTCCTCACTGCCTCAGTGCCATGTTCCACCTTGCGCCAGTGCCATGTTCGACACTGCCTCAGTGCCATGTTTCACTCTGCGTCAGTGCTGTGTTTTCCCACATCCTCCGTGCCGCGTTTAACACTGCCTTTGTGCCATGTTTCACACTGCCTCAGTTCCATGTTTCACACTGTGTCAGTGCAATTCTTCACAATGCCTCAGTGCCATGTATCACACTGTGACAGTGCAGTGTTTCACACTTCGTCAGTGCCGTGTTTCACTCTGCATCAGTGCTATTTTTCACACTGCCTCAGTGCCATGTTTCACACTGCTTCAGTGCCATGTTTCACACTGCCTCAGTGCCGTGTTTCACACTGCATCAGTGCCATGTTTCACACTGTCTCAGTGCCGTGTTCCACACTGCCTCAGTGCCATGTTTCACACTGCCTCTGTGCCATGTTCCACACTGACTCAGTGCCATGTTCTACATTGCGCCAGTGCCATGTTTCACACATCCTCAGTGCCACGCTTCACATTGCCTCAGTGCCACGCTTCACACTGTGTCAGTGCCATGTTTCACACTGTGTCAGTGCCATGTTTCACACTGCCTCAGTGCCATGTTCCACACTGCCTCAGTGCCATGTTCCACACTGCGCCAGTGCAATGTTTCACACTGCGTTAGTGCTGTGTTTTCACACCGCCTCAGTGCCATGTTTCACACTGCCTCAGTGCCATGATCCACACTGCGTCAGTGCCATGTTTCACACTGACTCAGTGCCATATTCTACATTGCGCCAGTGCCATGTTTCACACTGCCTCAGTGCCATGTTTTACACTGCCTCAGTGCTGTGTTTCAGACTGCGTCAGTGCCATGTTTCACACTGCCTCAGTGCTGTGTTTCAGACTGCGTCAGTGCCATGTTTCACCCTATTCAGTGACATGTTCCACACTGCCTCAGTGCCATGTTTTACACTTTGTCAGTGCCATGTTTCACACTGTCTCATTGCCATGTTCTATAATGCATCAGTGCCATGTTTCGCACTGTGTCAGTGCCATGTTTCACACTGCCTACGTGCCATGTTTCACACTGCCTCAGTTCCATATTCCACACTGCCTTTGTGCCATGTTCCTCACTGCCTCAGTGCCATGTTTCCTATTGCCTCAGTGCCATCTTTACTTTGTCTCAGTGCCATGTTTCACACTGCCTCAGTGACATGTTCCACACTGCCTTTGTGCCATGTTCCACACTGCCTCATTGGCATGTTCCACACTGTCTCAGTGCCATGTTACACACTGCCTCAGTTCCATATTTCACACTGCCTCAGTGCCATATTCCACGATGCCTTTGTGCCATGTTTCACACTGTCTCAGTGCCATGTTCCACATTGTCTCAGTGCCATGTTCCTCACTGCCTCAGTGCCATGTTTCCTATTGCCTCAGTGCCATCTTTACTTTGTCTCAGTGCCATGTTCCACACTGCCTCAGTGCCATGTTCCACACTGCCTGATTGGCATGTTCCACACTGCGTCAGTGCCATGTTTCACACTGCCCCAGTACCATGTTTCACACTGTTCAGTGCCATGTTCCACACTGCCTCAGTGCCCTGTTTCACACTGTGTCAGTGCCATGCTTCACAGTGCCTCAGTGCCACGCTTCACACTGCCTCAGTGCCACGCTTCACACTGTGTCAGTGCCATGTTTCACACTGTGTCAGTGCCATGCTTCACAGTGCCTCAGTGCCACGTTTCACACTGTGTCAGCACGACATTACTTACTGCCTCAGTGCAATGTTTCACACTGCCTCAGTGCCATGTTTCACTCTGCCTCAGTGCCGTTTTCCACACTGGCTCTGTGCCATGTTCCACACTGACTCAGTGCCATGTTCTACATTGCGCCAGTGCCATGTTTCACACTGTCTCAGTGCCACGCTTCACACTGCCTCAGTGCCACGCTTCACACTGTGTCAGTGCCATGTTTCACCCTGCCTCAGTGCCATGTTCCACACTGCGCCAGTGCCATGTTTCACACTGCGTTAGTGCTGTGTTTTCACACCGCCTCAGTTCCATGTTTCACACTGCCTCAGTGCCATGTTCCACACTGCCTCAGTGCCATGTTCCACACTGCCTCAGTGCCATGTTTCACATTGCCTCAGTGCCATGTTCCACCCTGCCTTTGTGCCATGTTTCACACTGCCTAAGTGCCATGTTTCCTAGTGCCTCAGTACCATATTTCCTACTGCCTCAGTGCCATCTTTACTTTGTCTCAGAGCTGTGTTTCACGCTGCCTCAGTGCCCTGTTTCACGCTGCCTCAGTGCCATGTTTCACTCTGCCTCAGTGCCATGTTCCACACTGCCTCTGAGCCGTGTCTCACACTGCGTCGGTGCGATGTTTCACACTGCTTCAGTGCCATGTTTCACAATGTGTCAGTGCCATGTTTCACACTGCGTCTGTGCGACATTACTTACTGCCTCAGTGCAATGTTTCACACTGCCTCATTGCCATGTTCCACACTGCCTCAGTGCCATGTTTCACACTGCCTCATTGCCATGTTCCACACTGCCTCAGTGCCATGTTTCACACTGCCTCAGTGCCATGTTTCACACTGCCTCAGTGCCATGTTTCACACTGCCTCAGTGCCGTGTTCCACACTGCATCAGTGCCATGTTCCACACTGTGTCAGTGCCATGTTTCACTCTGCCTCAATGCCGTGTTCCACACTGCCACAGTACCATGTTTCACACTGTATAGTGACATGTGTCACACTGTGACAGTGCAGTGTTTCAGACTGCCTCAGTGCCATGTTCCACCCTGCCTTTGTGCCATGTTTCACACTGTCTCAGTGCCATGTTTCACACTGCCTCAGTGCCATGTTTCACACTGTCTCAGTGCCATGTTTCACACTGTCTCAGTGCCATTTTTCACACTGCGTCATTGCCGTGCTTCACACTGACCAGTGCCATGTTTCACACTGCCTCAGTGCCGTGTTTCACACTGCATCAGTGCCATGTTTCACACTGCCTCAGTGCCATGTTTCGCACTGCCTCAGTGCCATGTTTCACACTGCCTCAGTGCCGTGTTCCACACTGCATCAGTGCCATGTTCCACACTGTGTCAGTGCCATGTTTCACTCTGCCTCAATGCCGTGTTCCACACTGCCACAGTACCATGTTTCACACTGTATAGTGACATGTGTCACACTGTGACAGTGCAGTGTTTCAGACTGCCTCAGTGCCATGTTCCACCCTGCCTTTGTGCCATGTTTCACACTGTCTCAGTGCCATGTTTCACACTGCCTCAGTGCCATGTTTCACACTGTTTCAGTGCCATGTTTCACACTGTCTCAGTGCCATTTTTCACACTGCGTCATTGCCGTGCTTCACACTGACCAGTGCCATGTTTCACACTGCCTCAGTGCCGTGTTTCACACTGCATCAGTGCCATGTTTCACACTGCCTCAGTGCCATGTTTCACTCTGCCACAGTGCCATGTTTCACTCTGCCTCAGTACCGTGTTCCACACTGCCTCAGTGCCATGTTTCACACTGCCTCTGTGCCATGTTCCACACTGACTCAGTGCCATGTTCTACATTGCGCCAGTGCCATGTTTCACACTGTCTCAGTGCCACGCTTCACACTGCCTCAGCGCCACGCTTCACACTGTGTCAGTGCCATGTTTCACACTGTGTCAGTGCCATGTTTCACAGTGCCTCAGTGCCATGTTTCACTCTGCATCAGTGCTGTGTTTTCCCACATCCTCCGTGCCGCGTTTAACACTGCCTCAGTGCCATATTTCACGCTGCCTCAGCGCCATGCTTCACACTGCATCAATACCATGTTTCAGTCTGTGGCAGTGCCATGTTCCACACTGACTCAGTGCCATGTTCCAAACTGTATCAGTGCCATGTTTCACACTGCCTCAGTGCCATGTTTTACACTTTGTCAGTGCCATGTTCCACACTGCGTCAGTGCCATGTTTCACACTGCCTCAATGCCATGTTTCCTAGTGCCTCAGTGCCATGTTCACTCTGCCTCAGTGCCATGTTTCACACTGTCTCAGTGCCATGTTCCACCCTGCCTTTGTGCCATGTTTCACACTGCCTCAGTTCCATGTTTCACACTGTGTCAGTGCAATTCTTCACAATGCCTCAGTGCCATGTATCACACTGTGACAGTGCAGTGTTTCACACTTCGTCAGTGCCGTGTTTCACTCTGCATCAGTGCCATTTTTCACACTGCCTCAGTGCCATGTTTCACACTGCTTCAGTGCCATGTTTCACACTGCCTCAGTGCCGTGTTTCACACTGCATCAGTGCCATGTTTCACACTGTCTCAGTGCCGTGTTCCACACTGCCTCAGTGCCATGTTTCACACTGCCTCTGTGCCATGTTCCACACTGACTCAGTGCCATGTTCTACATTGCGCCAGTGCCATGTTTCACACATCCTCAGTGCCACGCTTCACACTGCCTCAGTGCCACGCTTCACACTGTGTCAGTGCCATGTTTCACACTGTGTCAGTGCCATGTTTCACACTGCCTCAGTGCCATGTTCCACACTGCCTCAGTGCCATGTTCCACACTGCTCCAGTGCAATGTTTCACACTGCGTTAGTGCTGTGTTTTCACACCGCCTCAGTGCCATGTTTCACACTGCCTCAGTGCCATGATCCACACTGCGTCAGTGCCATGTTTCACACTGACTCAGTGCCATATTCTACATTGCGCCAGTGCCATGTTTCACACTGCCTCAGTGCCATGTTTTACACTGCCTCAGTGCTGTGTTTCAGACTGCGTCAGTGCCATGTTTCACACTGCCTCAGTGCTGTGTTTCAGACTGCGTCAGTGCCATGTTTCACCCTATTCAGTGACATGTTCCACACTGCCTCAGTGCCATGTTTTACACTTTGTCAGTGCCATGTTTCACACTGTCTCATTGCCATGTTCTGTAATGCATCAGTGCCATGTTTCGCACTGTGTCAGTGCCATGTTTCACACTGCCTACGTGCCATGTTTCACACTGCCTCAGTTCCATATTCCACACTGCCTTTGTGCCATGTTCCTCACTGCCTCAGTGCCATGTTTCCTATTGCCTCAGTGCCATCTTTACTTTGTCTCAGTGCCATGTTTCACACTGCCTCAGTGACATGTTCCACACTGCCTTTGTGCCATGTTCCACACTGCCTCATTGGCATGTTCCACACTGTCTCAGTGCCATGTTACACACTGCCTCAGTTCCATATTTCACACTGCCTCAGTGCCATATTCCACGATGCCTTTGTGCCATGTTTCACACTGTCTCAGTGCCATGTTCCACATTGTCTCAGTGCCATGTTCCTCACTGCCTCAGTGCCATGTTTCCTATTGCCTCAGTGCCATCTTTACTTTGTCTCAGTGCCATGTTCCACACTGCCTCAGTGCCATGTTCCACACTGCCTGATTGGCATGTTCCACACTGCGTCAGTGCCATGTTTCACACTGCCCCAGTACCATGTTTCACACTGTTCAGTGCCATGTTCCACACTGCCTCAGTGCCCTGTTTCACACTGTGTCAGTGCCATGCTTCACAGTGCCTCAGTGCCACGCTTCACACTGCCTCAGTGCCACGCTTCACACTGTGTCAGTGCCATGTTTCACACTGTGTCAGTGCCATGCTTCACAGTGCCTCAGTGCCATGTTTCACACTGTGTCAGCACGACATTACTTACTGCCTCAGTGCAATGTTTCACACTGCCTCAGTGCCATGTTTCACTCTGCCTCAGTGCCGTTTTCCACACTGCCTCAGTGCCATGTTTCACACTGGCTCTGTGCCATGTTCCACACTGACTCAGTGCCATGTTCTACATTGCGCCAGTGCCATGTTTCACACTGTCTCAGTGCCACGCTTCACACTGCCTCAGTGCCACGCTTCACACTGTGTCAGTGCCATGTTTCACACTGCCTCAGTGCCATGTTCCACACTGCGCCAGTGCCATGTTTCACACTGCGTTAGTGCTGTGTTTTCACACCGCCTCAGTTCCATGTTTCACATTGCCTCAGTGCCATGTTCCACCCTGCCTTTGTGCCATGTTTCACACTGCCTAAGTGCCATGTTTCCTAGTGCCTCAGTGCCATGTTCACTTTGCCTCAGTGCCATGTTCCACACTGCCTCAGTGCCATGTTTCACACTGCCTCAGTGCCATGTTTCACATTGCCTCAGTGCCATGTTCCACCCTGCCTTTGTGCCATGTTCCACCCTCCCTTTGTGCCATGTTTCACACTGTCTCAGTTCCATGTTCCACAATGCCTCAGTGCCATCTTTCACACTGCATTAGTGCCATGCTCTATACTGCCTCAGTGCCATGTTTGACACTGCCTGAGTGCCATGTTGCACACTGTGTCAGGGTCATGTTCCACACTGCGCCAGTGCCATGCTTCACACTGCATCAGTGCCATGTTTCACACTGACTCAATGCCATGTTCTACATTGCGCCAGTGCCATGTTTCACACTGCCTCAGTGCTGTGTTTCAGACTGCGTCAGTGCCATGTTTCACCCTATTCAGTGACATGTTTCACACTGCCTCAGTGCCATGTTTTACACTTTGTCAGTGCCATGTTTCACACTGTCTCATTGCCATGTTCTATAATGCATCAGTGCCATGTTTCGCACTGTGTCAGTGCCATGTTCCACCCTGCCTCAGTGCCATGTTTCCTACTGCCTCAGTGCCATCTTTACTTTGTCTCAGTGCCATATTTCACACTGCCTCAGTGCCATGTTCCACACTGCCTTTGTGGCATGTTTCACACTGTCTCAGTGCCATGTTTCCTACTGCCTCAGTGCCATCTTTACTTTGTCTCAGTGCCATATTTCACACTGCCTCAGTGCCATGTTCCACACTGCCTCAGTGCCATGTTCCACACTGCCTTTGTGCCATGTTTCACACTGTCTCAGTGCCATGTTCCACACTGCCTCAGTACCATATTTCCTACTGCCTCAGTGCCATCTTTACTTTGTCTCAGAGCTGTGTTTCACGCTGCCTCAGTGCCCTGTTTCACGCTGCCTCAGTGCCATGTTTCACTCTGCCTCAGTGCCATGTTCCACACTGCCTCTGAGCCGTGTCTCACACTGCGTCGGTGCGATGTTTCACACTGCTTCAGTGCCATGTTTCACAATGTGTCAGTGCCATGTTTCACACTGCGTCTGTGCGACATTACTTACTGCCTCAGTGCAATGTTTCACACTGCCTCATTGCCATGTTCCACACTGCCTCAGTGCCATGTTTCACACTGCCTCATTGCCATGTTCCACACTGCCTCAGTGCCATGTTTCACACTGCCTCAGTGCCATGTTTCACAATGCCTCAGTGCCATGTTTCACACTGCCTCAGTGCCGTGTTCCACACTGCATCAGTGCCATGTTCCACACTGTGTCAGTGCCATGTTTCACTCTGCCTCAATGCCGTGTTCCACACTGCCACAGTACCATGTTTCACACTGTATAGTGACATGTGTCACACTGTGACAGTGCAGTGTTTCAGACTGCCTCAGTGCCATGTTCCACCCTGCCTTTGTGCCATGTTTCACACTGTCTCAGTGCCATGTTTCACACTGCCTCAGTGCCATGTTTCACACTGTCTCAGTGCCATGTTTCACACTGTCTCAGTGCCATTTTTCACACTGCGTCATTGCCGTGCTTCACACTGACCAGTGCCATGTTTCACACTGCCTCAGTGCCGTGTTTCACACTGCATCAGTGCCATGTTTCACACTGCCTCAGTGCCATGTTTCACTCTGCCACAGTGCCATGTTTCACTCTTCCTCAGTACCGTGTTCCACACTGCCTCAGTGCCATGTTTCACACTGCCTCTGTGCCATGTTCCACACTGACTCAGTGCCATGTTCTACATTGCGCCAGTGCCATGTTTCACACATCCTCAGTGCCACGCTTCACACTGCCTCAGTGCCACGCTTCACACTGTGTCAGTGCCATGTTTCACACTGTGTCAGTGCCATGTTTCACAGTGCCTCAGTGCCATGTTCCACACTGCCTCAGTGCCATGTTCCACACTGCGCCAGTGCAATGTTTCACACTGCGTTAGTGCTGTGTTTTCACACCGCCTCAGTGCCATGTTTCACACTGCCTCAGAGCATGTTCCACACTGCCTCAGTGCCACGCTTCACACTGTGTCAGTGCCATGTTTCACACTGCGTCAGTGCCATGTTTCACACTGCCTCAGTGCCATGTTTCCTAGTGCCTCAGTGCCATGTTCACTCTGCCTCAGTGCCATGTTCCACACTGCCTCAGTGCCATGTTTCACACTGCCTCAGTCCCATGTTCCACCCTGCCTTTGTGCCATGTTTCACACTGTCTCAGTGCCACGTTCCACACTGCCTCAGTGCCATCTTTCACACTGCATTAGTCCCATACTCTATACTGCCTCAGTGCCATGTTTCACACTGCTTGAGTGCCATGTTGCAGACTGTGTCAGGGTCATGTTCCACACTGCCACAGTACCATGTTTCACACTGTTCAGTGCCATGTGTCACACTGTGACAGTGCTGTGTTCTACATTGCGCCAGTGACATGTTTCACACATCCTCAGTGCCACGCTTCACACTGCCTCAGTGCCACGCTTCAAACTGCCTCAGTGCCACGCTTCACACTGTGTCAGTGCCATGTTTCACACTGCCTCAGTGCCATGTTCCACACTGCGCCAGTGCAATGTTTCACACTGCGTTAGTGCTGTGTTTTCACACCGCCTCAGTGCCATGTTTCACACTGCCTCAGTGCCATGTTCCACACTGCCTCAGTGCCATGTTTCACACTGCCTCAGTGCCATGTTCCACCCTGCCTTTGTGCCATGTTTCACACTGTCTCAGTGCCATGTTCCACAATGCCTCAGTGCCATCTTTCACACTGCATTAGTGCCATGCTCTATACTGCCTCAGTGCCATGTTTGACACTGCCTGAGTGCCATGTTGCACACTGTGTCAGGGTCATGTTCCACACTGCGCCAGTGCCATGCTTCACACTGCGTCAGTGCCATGTTTCACACTGACTCAGTGCCATGTTCCACACTGCCTTTGTGGCATGTTTCACACTGTCTCAGTGCCATGTTTCCTACTGCCTCAGTGCCATCTTTACTTTGTCTCAGTGCCATATTTCACACTACCTCAGTGCCATGTTCCACACTGCCTTTGTGCCATATTTCACAATGCCTCAGTGCCATGTTCCACACTGCCTTTGTGCCATGTTTCACACTGCCTCAGTGCCATGTTCCACACTGCCTCAGTGCCATATTTCCTACTGCCTCAGTGCCATCTTTACTTTGTCTCAGAGCCGTGTTTCACGCTGCCTCAGTGCCATGTTTCACGCTGCCTCAGTGCCATGTTTCACTCTGCCTCAGTGCCATGTTCCACACTGCCTCAGTGCCATGTTCCACACTGCCTCAGTGCCATATTTCCTACTGCCTCAGTGTCATCTTTACTTTGTCTCAGAGCCGTGTTTCACGCTGCCTCAGTGCCATGTTTCACGCTGCCTCAGTGCCATGTTTCACTCTGCCTCAGTACCATGTTTCACTCTGCCTCAGTGCCATCTTTCACTCTGCCTCAGTGCCATGTTCCACACTGCCTCTGAGCCGTGTCTCACACTGTGTCGGTGCGATGTTTCACACTGCTTCAGTGCCATGTTTCACAATGTGTCTGTGCGACATTACTTACTGCCTCAGTGCAATGTTTCACACTGCCTCATTGCCATGTTCCACACTGCCTCAGTGCCATGTTCCACACAGCCTCAGTGCCATGTTTCACACTGCCTCAGTGCCATGTTCCACACTGTGTCAGTGCCATGTTTGACGCTGCCTCAATGCCGTGTTCCACACTGCCACAGTACCATGCTTCACACTGTATAGTGACATGTGTCACACTGTGACAGTGCAGTGTTTCAGACTGCCTCAGTGCCATGTTCCACCCTGCCTCAGTGCCATGTTTCAAACTGCCTCAGCGCCGTGTTTCACACTGCATCAGTGCCATGTTTCACACTGCCTCAGTGCCGTGTTTCACTCTGCCTCAGTGCCATGTTTCACACTGTCTCAGTGCCATGTTTCACTCTGCCTCAGTGCCATGTTTCACTCTGCCTCAGTGCCATGTTCCACACTGACTCAGTGCCATGTTCTACATTGCGCCAGTCCCATGTTTCACACATCCTCAGTGCCACGCTTCACACTGCCTCAGTGCCACGCTTCACACTGTGTCAGTGCCATGTTTCACACTGTGTCCGTGCCATGTTTCACACTGCCTCAGTGCCATGTTCCACACTGCCTCAGTGCCATGTTCCACACTGCGCCAGTGCAATGTTTCACACTGCGTTAGTGCTGTGTTTTCACACCGCCTCAGTCCCATGTTTCACACTGCCTCAATGCATGTTCCACACTGCGTCAGTGCCATGTTTCACACTGCCTCGGTGCCATGTTTTACACTGCCTCAGTGCCATGTTCCACAGTGCCTCAGGGCCATGTTTTACACTGCCTCAGTGCCATGTTCCACACTGCCTCAGTGCCATGTTTCACACTGCCTCAGTGCCATGTTCCACCCTGCCTTTGTGCCATGTTTCACACTGTCTCAGTGCCACGTTCCACACTGCCTCAGTGCCATCTTTCACACTGCATTAGTCCCATACTCTATACTGCCTCAGTGCCATGTTTCACACTGCTTGAGTGCCATGTTGCAGACTGTGTCAGGGTCATGTTCCACACTGCCACAGTACCATGTTTCACACTGCCTCAGTGCCTTGTGTCACACTGTGACAGTGCTGTGTTTCAGACTGCCTCAGTGCCATGTTTCACACTGCGTCAGTGCCATGTTTCACACTGTCTCAGTGCCATGTTTCACACTGCGTCAGTGCCATGTTTCACACTCCGTCAGTGCTGTGTTTCACACTGTCTCAGTGCCAGGTTTCACACTGTCTCAATGCCATTTTTCACACTGCGTCATTGCCGTGCTTCACACAATCTCAGTGCTGTTCCACTCTGCCTCAGTGCCATGTTTCACACTGTGTCAGTGCGACAATACACACTGCCTCAGTGCAATGTTTCACACTCCCTCAGTGGCATGTTTCACACTGCCTCAGTACTATATATCACAGTGCATCAGTGCCATGTTTCACACTGCCTCAGTGCAATGTTTCACACTGCCTCAGTGCCATGTTTCACACTGCCTCAGTGCCATGTTTCACACTGCCTCAGTGCCATGTTTCACACTGCCTCAGTGCCGTGTTTCACACTGCATCAGTGCCATGTTTCACACTGCCTCAGTGCCATGTTTCACTCTGCCTCAGTGCCATGTTTCACTCTGCCTCAGTGCCATGTTTCACACTGTCTCAGTGCCATGTTTCACACTGTCTCAGTGCCATGTTTCACACTGCCTCAGTGCCATGTTTCACTCTGCCTCAGTGCCATGTTTCACTCTGCCTCAGTGCCATGTTTCACACTGTCTCAGTGCCATGTTTCACACTGCCTCAGTGCCATGTTTCACACTGTCTCAGTGCCATGTTTCACTCTGCCTCAGTGCCGTGTTCCACACTGCCTCAGTGCCATGTTTCACACTGCCTCTGTGCCATGTTCCACACTGACTCAGTGCCATGTTCTACATTGCGCCAGTGCCATGTTTCACACATCCTCAGTGCCACGCTTCACACTGCCTCAGTGCCACGCTTCACACTTTGTCAGTGCCATGTTTCACACTGTGTCAGTGCCATGTTCCACACTGCCTCAGTGCCATGTTCCACACTGCGCCAGTGCCATGTTTCACACTGCGTTAGTGCTGTGTTTTCACACCGCCTCAGTGCCATGTTTCACACTGCCTCAGTGCCATGTTCCACACTGCCTCAGTGCCATGTTTCACACTGCCTAAGTGCCATGTTTCCTAGTGCCTCAGTGCCATGTTCACTCTGCCTCAGTGCCATGTTCCACACTGCGTCAGTGCCATGTTTCACACTGCCTAAGTGCCATGTTTCCTAGTGCCTCAGTGCCATGTTCACTCTGCCTCAGTGCCATGTTCCACACTGCCTCAGTGCCATGTTTCTCACTGCCTCAGTGCCATGTTCCACCCTGCCTTTGTGCCATGTTTCACACTGTCTCAGTGCCACGTTCCACACTGCCTCAGTGCCATCTTTCACACTGCATTAGTACCATGCTCTATACTGCCTCAGGGTCATGTTCCACACTGCCTCAGTGCCATGTTTCACACTACCTCAGTGGCAAGTTCCACACTGCGCCAGTGCCTTGCTTCACACTGCGTCAGTGCCATGTTTCACACTGACTCAGTGCAATATTCTACATTGCGCCAGTGCCATGTTTCGCAATGCCTCAGTGCTGTGTTTCAGACTGCGTCAGTGCCATGTTTCACCCTATTCAGTGACATGTTCCACACTGCCTCAGTGCCATGTTTAACACTTTGTCAGTGCCATGTTTCACACTGTCTCATTGCCATGTTCTATAATGCATCAGTGCCATGTTTCGCACTGTGTCAGTGCCATGTTTCACACTGCCTACGTGCCATGTTTCACACTGCCTCAGTGCCATCATTACTTTGCCTGAGTGCCATGTTCCACACTGCCTCAGTTCCATATTTCACACTGCCTCAGTGCCATATTCCACACTGCCTTTGTGCCATGTTTCACACTGCCTTTGTGCCATGTTTCACACTGTCTCAGTGCCATGTTCCTCACTGCCTCAGTGCCATATTTCCTATTGCCTCGGTGCCATCTTTACTTTGTCTCAGTGCCATGTTTCACACTGCCTCAGTGCCATGTTCCACACTGCCTTTGTGCCATGTTCCACACTGCCTCATTGGCATGTTCCACACTGCGTCAGTGCCATGTTTCACACTGCCCCAGTACCATGTTTCACACTGTTCAGTGCCATGTTCCACACTGCCTCAGTGCCCTGTTTCACACTGTGTCAGTGCCATGCTTCACAGTGCCTCAGTGCCATGTTTCACACTGTGTCAGCGCGACATTACTTACTGCCTCAGTGCAATATTTCACACTGCCTCAGTGCCATGTTTCACTCTGCCTCAGTGCCGTGTTCCACACTGCCTCAGTGCCATGTTTCACACTGGCTCTGTGCCATGTTCCACACTGACTCAGTGCCATGTTCTACATTGCGCCAGTGCCATGTTTCACACATCCTCAGTGCCACGCTTCACATTGCCTCAGTGCCATGTTTCACTCTGCCTCAGTGCCATGTTCCACACTGCGCCAGTGCAATGTTTCAAACTGCGTTAGTGCTGTGTTTTCACACCGCCTCAGTGCCATGTTTCACACTGCCTCAGTGCCATGTTTCACACTGCCTCAGTGCCATGTTTCACACTGCCTAAGTGCCATGTTTCCTAGTGCCTCAGTGCCATGTTCACTTTGCCTCAGTGCCATGTTCCACACTGCCTCAGTGCCATGTTTCACACTCTCAGTGCCATGTTCCACACTGCCTCAGTGCCATCTTTCACACTGCATTAGTGCCATGCTCTATACTGCCTCAGTGCCATGTTTCACACTGCCTGAGTGCCAAGTTGCACACTGTGTCAGGGTCATGTTCCACACTGCCTCCGTGCCATGTTTCACACTGCGCCAGTGCCATGTTTCAGACTGACTCAGTGCCATGTTCTACATTGCGCCAGTGCCATGTTTCACACTGCCTCAGTGCCACGTTCCACACTGCCTCAGTGCCATCTTTCACACTGCATTAGTACCATGCTCTATACTGCCTCAGGGTCATGTTCCACACTGCCTCAGTGCCATGTTTCACACTACCTCAGTGGCAAGTTCCACACTGCGCCAGTGCCTTGCTTCACACTGCGTCAGTGCCATGTTTCACACTGACTCAGTGCAATATTCTACATTGCGCCAGTGCCATGTTTCGCAATGCCTCAGTGCTGTGTTTCAGACTGCGTCAGTGCCATGTTTCACCCTATTCAGTGACATGTTCCACACTGCCTCAGTGCCATGTTTAACACTTTGTCAGTGCCATGTTTCACACTGTCTCATTGCCATGTTCTATAATGCATCAGTGCCATGTTTCGCACTGTGTCAGTGCCATGTTTCACACTGCCTACGTGCCATGTTTCACACTGCCTCAGTGCCATCATTACTTTGCCTGAGTGCCATGTTCCACACTGCCTCAGTTCCATATTTCACACTGCCTCAGTGCCATATTCCACACTGCCTTTGTGCCATGTTTCACACTGCCTTTGTGCCATGTTTCACACTGTCTCAGTGCCATGTTCCTCACTGCCTCAGTGCCATATTTCCTATTGCCTCGGTGCCATCTTTACTTTGTCTCAGTGCCATGTTTCACACTGCCTCAGTGCCATGTTCCACACTGCCTTTGTGCCATGTTCCACACTGCCTCATTGGCATGTTCCACACTGCGTCAGTGCCATGTTTCACACTGCCCCAGTACCATG
Source organism: Cetorhinus maximus (assembly GCF_964194155.1). Taxonomy (NCBI): domain Eukaryota; kingdom Metazoa; phylum Chordata; class Chondrichthyes; order Lamniformes; family Cetorhinidae; genus Cetorhinus; species Cetorhinus maximus. The sequence goes on from NW_027597680.1 coordinate 67,574, forward strand.
TTTCACACTGTTCAGTGCCATGTTCCACACTGCCTCAGTGCCCTGTTTCACACTGTGTCAGTGCCATGCTTCACAGTGCCTCAGTGCCATGTTTCACACTGTGTCAGCGCGACATTACTTACTGCCTCAGTGCAATATTTCACACTGCCTCAGTGCCATGTTTCACTCTGCCTCAGTGCCGTGTTCCACACTGCCTCAGTGCCATGTTTCACACTGGCTCTGTGCCATGTTCCACACTGACTCAGTGCCATGTTCTACATTGCGCCAGTGCCATGTTTCACACATCCTCAGTGCCACGCTTCACATTGCCTCAGTGCCATGTTTCACTCTGCCTCAGTGCCATGTTCCACACTGCGCCAGTGCAATGTTTCAAACTGCGTTAGTGCTGTGTTTTCACACCGCCTCAGTGCCATGTTTCACACTGCCTCAGTGCCATGTTTCACACTGCCTCAGTGCCATGTTTCACACTGCCTCAGTGCCATGTTTCCTAGTGCCTCAGTGCCATGTTCACTTTGCCTCAGTGCCATGTTCCACACTGCCTCAGTGCCATCTTTCACACTGCATTAGTGCCATGCTCTATACTGCCTCAGTGCCATGTTTCACACTGCCTGAGTGCCAAGTTGCACACTGTGTCAGGGTCATGTTCCACACTGCCTCCGTGCCATGTTTCACACTGCGCCAGTGCCATGTTTCAGACTGACTCAGTGCCATGTTCTACATTGCGCCAGTGCCATGTTTCACACTGCCTCAGTGCTGTGTTTCACGGTGCGTCAGTGCCATGTTCCACCCTATTCAGTGACATGTTCCACACTGCCTCAGTGCCATGTTTTACACTTTGTCAGTGCCATGTTTCACACTGTCTCATTGCCATGTTCTATAATGCATCAGTGCCATGTTTCGCACTGTGTCAGTGCCATATTCCACACTGCCTCAGTGCCATGTTTCCTACTGCCTCAGTGCCATCTTTACTTTGTCTCAGTGCCATATTTCACACTGCCTCAGTGCCATGTTCCACACTGCCTTTGTGGCATGTTTCACACTGTCTCAGTGCCATGTTTCCTACTGCCTCAGTGCCATCTTTACTTTGTCTCAGTGCCATATTTCACACTGCCTCAGTGCCATGTTCCACACTGCCTTTGTGCCATGTTTCACACTGTCTCAGTGCCATATTTCACACTGCCTCAGTGCCATGTTCCACACTGCCCTTGTGCCATGTTTCACACTGTCTCAGTGCCATGTTTCACACTGTCTCAGTGCCATTTTTCACACTGCGTCATTGCCGTGCTTCACACTGCCTCAGTGCCATGTTTCACACTGCCTCAGTGCCGTGTTTCACACTGCATCAGTGCCATGTTTCACACTGCCTCAGTGCCATGTTTCACTCTGCCTCAGTGCCATGTTTCACTCTGCCTCATTGCCGTGTTCCACACTGCCTCAGTGCCATGTTTCACACTGCCTCTGTGCCATGTTCCACACTGACTCAGTGCCATGTTCTACATTGCGCCAGTGCCATGTTTCACACTGCCTCAGTGCTGTGTTTCACGGTGCGTCAGTGCCATGTTTCACCCTATTTAGTGACATGTTCCACACTGCCTCAGTGCCATGTTTTACACTTTGTCAGTGCCATGTTTCACACTGTCTCATTGCCATGTTCTATAATGCATCAGTGCCATGTTTCGCACTGTGTCAATGCCATGTTCCACCCTGCCTCAGTGCCATGTTTCCTACTGCCTCAGTGCCATCTTTACTTTGTCTCAGTGCCATATTTCACACTGCCTCAGTGCCATGTTCAACACTGCGCCAGTGCAATGTTTCAAACTGCGTTAGTGCTGTGTTTTCACACCGCCTCAGTGCCATGTTTCACACTGCCTCAGTGCCATGTTTCACACTGCCTCAGTGCCATGTTTCACACTGCCTCAGTGCCATGTTTCCTAGTGCCTCAGTGCCATGTTCACTTTGCCTCAGTGCCATGTTCCACACTGCCTCAGTGCCATCTTTCACACTGCATTAGTGCCATGCTCTATACTGCCTCAGTGCCATGTTTCACACTGCCTGAGTGCCAAGTTGCACACTGTGTCAGGGTCATGTTCCACACTGCCTCCGTGCCATGTTTCACACTGCGCCAGTGCCATGTTTCAGACTGACTCAGTGCCATGTTCTACATTGCGCCAGTGCCATGTTTCACACTGCCTCAGTGCTGTGTTTCACGGTGCGTCAGTGCCATGTTCCACCCTATTCAGTGACATGTTCCACACTGCCTCAGTGCCATGTTTTACACTTTGTCAGTGCCATGTTTCACACTGTCTCATTGCCATGTTCTATAATGCATCAGTGCCATGTTTCGCACTGTGTCAGTGCCATATTCCACACTGCCTCAGTGCCATGTTTCCTACTGCCTCAGTGCCATCTTTACTTTGTCTCAGTGCCATGTTTCCTACTGCCTCAGTGCCATGTT
>NW_027597681.1:0-22500 GCF_964194155.1 Cetorhinus maximus
GGGGGAGTGGGGTCAGAGGGGATGTGGGGGGGGAGTGGGGTCAGAGGGGATGTGGGGTGATGCGGGGTGGGGTCAGAGGGGATGTGGGGGGGAGTGGGGTCAGAGGGGATGTGGGGTGATGTGGAGTGGGGTCAGAGGGGATGTGGGGGGGAGTGGGGTCAGAGGGGATGTGGGGTGTAGTAGGGTCAGAGGGGATGTGGGGTGATGTGGAGTGGGGTCAGAGGGGATGCGGGGTGTAGTAGGGTCAGAGGGGATGCGGGGTGATGTGGAGTGGGGTCAGAGAGGATGTGGGGTGTAGTAGGGTCAGAGGGGATGCGGGGTGTAGTGGGGTCAGAGGGGATGCGGGGTGATGTGGGGGGGGTCAGAGGGGATGTGGGGTGTAGTAGGGTCAGAGGGGATGCGGGGTGATGCGGGGTGGGGTCAGAGGGGATGCGGGGTGTAGTAGGGTCAGAGGGGATGCGGGGTGTAGTGGGGTCAGAGGGGATGCGGGGTGATGTGGGGTGGGGTCAGAGGGATGTGGGGTGTAGTAGGGTCAGAGGGGATGTGGGGTGATGCGGGGTGGGGTCAGAGGGGATGTGGGGTGTAGTAGGGTCAGAGGGGATGCGGGGTGATGCGGGGTGGGGTCAGAGGGGATGCGGGGTGTAGTAGGGTCAGAGGGGATGTGGGGTGTAGTGGGGTCAGAGGGGATGTGGGGTGGGGTCAGAGGGGATGTGGGGTGATGCGGGGTGGGGTCAGAGGGATGCGGGGTGTAGTAGGGTCAGAGGGGATGTGGGGTGTAGTGGGGTCAGAGGGGATGTGGGGTGGGGTCAGAGGGGATGTGGGGTGGGGTCAGAGGGGATGCGGGGTGATGTGGGGTGGGGTCAGAGGGGATGTGGGGTGTAGTAGGGTCAGAGGGGATGTGGGGTGATGTGGGGTGGGGTCAGAGGGGATGCGGGGTGATGCGGGGTGTAGTAGGGTCAGAGGGGATGTGGGGTGTAGTAGGGTCAGAGGGGATGTGGGGGGGAGTGGGGTCAGAGGGGATGTGGGGGGGAGTGGGGTCAGAGGGGATGTGGAGTGGGGTCAGAGGGGATGTGGGGGGGAGTGGGGTCAGAGGGGATGTGGGGGGGAGTGGGGTCAGAGGGGATGTGGGGGGGAGTGGGGTCAGAGGGGATGCGGGGTGATGCGGGGTGGGGTCAGAGGGGATGTGGGGGGGGGTCAGAGGGGATGTGGGGGGGGAGTGGGGTCAGAGGGGATGTGGGGTGATGCGGGGTGGGGTCAGAGGGATGTGGGGTGTAGTAGGGTCAGAGGGGATGTGGGGTGTAGTAGGGTCAGAGGGGATGTGGGGTGATGCGGGGTGGGGTCAGAGGGGATGTGGGGTGTAGTAGGGTCAGAGGGGATGTGGGGTGTAGTAGGGTCAGAGGGGATGTGGGGTGATGTGGGGTGGGGTCAGAGGGGATGTGGGGTGTGGAGTGGGGTCAGAGGGGATGTGGGGTGATGTGGGGTGGGGTCAGAGGGGATGTGGGGTGATGCGGGGTGGGGTCAGAGGGGATGTGGGGTGTAGTAGGGTCAGAGGGGATGTGGGGTGATGCGGGGTGGGGTCAGAGGGGATGTGGGGTGTAGTAGGGTCAGAGGGGATGTGGGGTGATGTGGGGTGGGGTCAGAGGGGATGTGGGGGGGAGTAGGGTCAGAGGGGATGTGGGGTGATGTGGGGTGGGGTCAGAGGGGATGTGGGGTGATGTGGGGTGTAGTAGGGTCAGAGGGGATGTGGGGTGTAGTAGGGTCAGAGGGGATGCGGGGTGATGTGGGGTGGGGTCAGAGGGGATGCGGGGTGATGTGGAGTGGGGTCAGAGGGGATGTGGGGTGTAGTAGGGTCAGAGGGGATGCGGGGTGATGTGGGGTGGGGTCAGAGGGGATGTGGGGTGATGCGGAGTCCCCGGAAGGTGCAGCTGGAGACTGAGTGCTCGGTAAGTGAGCGGGTTTACGCGCTGATGTTTGTCTAAAACATGGCGAAGTTTGTATTGAGCCTTGATCTTAACCCTACCAATCAATTCGAGCTTGTTCTGAGCCTCAGGCCCTGTCAAACAGGGTCCCTGCCTGGAGGCGCCTGCAAGCCAGCTAGTGAGGTAACTAGTCACCGCACCGGGATGGGAGGTGGTCTGAAATGGAGGAGGTTCGGCTGACAGGGGAAGGAAGGTGCGACTGGCGGCTCAGTGACCCCAGCTGTGAGTGCGTTGAGTTTATCGCGTGACTGGTTCAGCTCCGCCCGCGGAGAGCTCCGGGAAATGGCTGGGTGGGATTCGGAGCGTGGAGCACACCGAGTTGAATGCGACAAACTAGAGTCAAGCTGGTCGGGCAGGCGTTGGGACGCGGCCGGAGCTGGAGAGGGGAAAGTCGCCTGGTCGCTTTGTCCCGGGGGGGGTGGTTAAGAAGGCATATGGGATACTAGCCTTTATTAGCGGAGGTGTAGAAAATAAGAGCAGGGAGGTTATGCTGGAACTGTATAAAACGCTGGTTAGGCCACAGCTGGAGTATTGCATGCAGTTCTGGAATCCGCATTATAGGAAGGATGTGATTGTGCGGGAGAGAGAGAGAGAGAGAGAGTGCAGAGGAGATTTACCAGGATGTTGCCTGGACTGGAGAGTTTTAGTTATGAGGAGAGATTGGATAGACTGGGGTTATTTTCCCTGGAGCAGAGGAGATTGAGGTGGGGGGGACATGATTGAGGTGTATAAAATGATGAAAAGCATAGATAGGGTAGACTAGGAAGGAACTTTTCCCTCTTGGTGGAGGGATCGATAACCAGGGGGCATAGATTTAAGGTAAGGGGGGGTGGGAGGTTTAGGAGGGGGATGTGAGGAAGAATTTTTTTCACCCAGAGGGTGGTGGGAATCTGGAATTCGCTGCCTGAAAGGGTGGTAGAGGCAGAAACCCTCATAACGATTGAAGAAGTACTTGGATGTGCACTTGCGATGATGCCCACGGCAGACAAGGCTATGGGCCTAGTGCTGGAAAAGGGGATGAGAACAGTCAGGTACTTGTCTGACCGGCGCAGACTCGATGGGGCCGAGGGGGCCTTTATCTGTGCTGTCGGCCTCTATGACTCTATGACCACCCCCCCCTTCGGCTAGATACTTCAGGTTTGGCCTGTGCCCAGGGACAGGAGGGTGTGACTGTGAGAGAAGCAGGCAATTGGGAGGGGCAAGTGTCCAAAAGGTTCGAGATTCTGGCAGCCCCTGTGTGGATGAGGAGGATGAGCAAACGAACTGAGGCACCGTGAGGCAGGGGGCCATTCAAGCGGGGTGGTGGGGGGGGTGGTGGGAAGCAAAAAGCAACGCGGCGTAGAAGGGGACAGTATAGTTCGGAGGTGAGGCACTTTGTCTGCAGCCAGGAGTGTCAGTCCCAAAAGGCTGTGCTGTCCGCCCAATGACATGATTATAAGGATGTCTCCTTGGGGCAGGAGGAGGAACTTGGGAGTGGGAGGAGGAGATGGTCCCAGTTGTCGTGGCCCATACAGGTACCGGTGGCCGTCAATAGGTCTAGGAGAGAGAAAAGAGAGGTTCTGCTGAGGGAGTATGAGCAACGAGGAAGTAAATTAAAAAGCAGAACCTCGAAGGTAAATAATCTCTGAAACACGAGCAAATTGGCGTCGGGCAAGTAAGATTAGAGAGGTGAATGCGTGGGGGGGCGGAATAAGGTTTCGATCCATGGGGCACTGGCACCGGTACTTGGGGAAAGCGGGAGCTGCAGGTCGGCGTGGTCCTCACCTGAGCCGTGCTGGGACCAGTGTCCTGGTGAGTTGTGTAACTCTGGCCGTAGAGAGGGCTTTAAACTAAGTAGTCGGGGGGGGGAGGAAGGTTCACGCGAGGGGAGGTTTCGGAGGTTAAAGAAATCGGACAATGCAGCGGCACAGCACGGCGACGTGGGTAACGGCAGCGAGAGTGTGACAGGATGGGGCAGAGCGGGCAAACTTAAGTGCACCGGGCAAGTAAGGGCAGAGTGGTGAAAAATGGGATGAATTAAAGGCTCTTTATCTGAAGGCACGTAGCGTTGGTAACCAGGTGGATGAATTGGTCGCTCAAATAGAAATAGGCGAGTGTGATATGAGAGCCATTCCAGAGACATGGTTACAAAGTGACTACAGCTGGGACCTGTAATGTTCAAGGGTATTTGGCAACTCAGAAGGGCGGGAAGAAGAAAGGGAAAGGAGGTGGGGTAGCTCTGTTAACACAGAGACGAGAGTTGCGAGAAATGATCTTGGTTCAGAAGACCGAAAGATAAAATCAAAGTGCGGGTGGAGATAAGAAATAGCAAAAGGGAGGAGACCCGGGCGGGCTTGTTTACAGGCCCCCCCCCCGACGGCAGCTACACTGTAGGGCCGCGTATAAATCAGGAAATGATGGGAGGTTTGTAAGAAAGGAACTGCAATAATCATGGATGATTTTAATCTTCTTAAAGATTGCACACATCCAATTGGCAAAGGTAGCAAAGGATGAGATCACAGTTTGGTTTTACTTTATTTACTTGTTCACGGGGTATGGGGCGTCGCTGGCTAGGTCAGCATTTATCCCTAATTGCCCCGTGAGAAGGTGGTGGTGAACTGCCTTCTTGAACCACTGCAGTCCATGTGGTGTAGGTACACCCACAGTGCTGTTAGGGAGGGAGTTCCAGGATTTTGTCCATGTGGTGTAGGTACACCCACAGTGCTGTTAGGAGGGAGTTCCAGGATTTTGTCCCTGTGGTGTAGGTACACCCACAGTGCTGTTAGGGAGGGAGTTCCAGGATTTTGTCCCTGTGGTGTAGGTACATCCAAAGTGCTGTTAGGGAGGGAGTTGCAGGATTTTGACCCAGCGACAGTGAAGGAACGGCCGATATATTCCCAAGTCAGGATGGTGAGGGGCTCGGAGGGGAACTTCCAGGTGGTGGTGTTCCCCATGTGTCAGCTGCCCTTGTCCTTCTAAATGGTAGCGGTTGTGGGTTTGGAAGATGCTGTCGAAGGAGCCTTGGTGAGTTGCTGCAGTGCATCTTGTAGATGGTACACACACTGCTGCTACTGTGTGTCGGTGGTGGAGGGAGTGAATGTTTGTGGATGGGGTGCCGATCAAGCGGGGCTGCTTTGTCCTGGACGGTGTCAAGCTTCTCGAGTGTTGTGGGAGCCGCGCTCATTCAGGCAAGTGGGGAGTATCCCATCACACTCCTGACTTGTGCCTTGTAGATGGTGGACAGGCTTTGGGGAGTCAGGAGGTGAGTGACTCTCCGCAGGATTCCCAGCCTCTGACCTGCTCTTGTAGCCACAGTATTTATATGGCTGGTCCAATTCAGTTTCTGGTCAATGGTAACCCCCAGGATGTTGATAATGGAGGATTCAGTAATGGTAATGCCATTGAATGTCAAGATGGTTGGATTCTCTTTGTTGGAGATGGTCATTGCCTGACACTTGTGTGGCGCGAATGTTACTTGCTTACATTCTGGAACCAACCAGGCAGCAGGCTATTTTCGACCCGGTAATGTGTAATGGGGAAGGATTAATTAATGACCTCATAGTAAAGCATCCTCCAGGTTAAGAGTGATCGTCTCCTAGAATTTCACTTTCTGTTTGAGGGTGAGAAAATTGGGTCTGAAGCTAGTGCCGTAAATAAATCAGGATATAATGAGGTCATGTAAAAAAGGCAGTGCATTAATCATGGGTGACTTTAATCTTCATGTAGATTGGGAAAATCAAACTGGCAGAGGTAGCCACGAGCAAGAATTCATAGTGTATTCCTAGAACAATATGTTGTGAATGCAACCAGGGGACAGGCTATTTTGGATCTGGTAATGTGCAATGAGGCAGGTTTAATAAATGATCTCAGAGTAAAGGATCCCCTAGGAAACAGTGACCATAATATAGTAGAATTTAGCATTCAGTTTGCGAGTGAGAAACTTGGGTCAGAAACAACTGTGCTAAACTTAAATAAGGGTAATTACAAAGGGATGAGGGCAGAGTTGGCTGGAGTGGACTGGGAAAGGAGTTTAGCAGAAAAGCCGGTTGATGAACAATGGCAGACGTTTAAGGAAATAGTTTGTGACTCACAACAAAGGCATATCCCAGTGAGGAAGGAGGGTTCTAGGAAGGGGATAAACCAACCATGGTTAACCAAGGGAGTTAAGGACAGTATCAAACTGAAAGAAAAAACATACTATGTGGCAAAGATTAGTGGTAAGCCAGAGGATTGGGAAAGTTTTAAAAAACCAACAAAAGATGACCAAAAAGATAACAGAGGGAGAAAATAAATTTTGAGGGTAAACTAGCAAGTAATATAAAAATGGACAGTAAGAGCTTCTTTAAATATATAAAAAAAGGGAAGAGAGAGACCAAAGTGAACATAGGCCCCTTAGAGAATGAGGCTGGGGAAATAATAATGAGGGAACCAGGAAATGGCAGAGGAGTTGAATAAATACTTTGCTTCAGTCTTCACAGTAGAAGATACTAATAGCATTCCAAAAATACTGAATAATCAAGGGGCAAAAGGTGGGGGGAGGAAATAAATTCAATAACTATCACTGGGGATAAAGTACTAGGGAAACTAATGGGGCTAAAGGCCGATAAGTCACAGAATCACACAGTGCAGAAGAGGCCCTTTGGCCCATCGAGTCTGCACCGACACATGAGAGACCTACCTACCTAACCCCATTTACCAGCACTTGGCTCAGAGCCTTGAATGTTATGACGTGTCAAGTGCTCATCCAGGTACTTTTTAAAGGATGTGAGGCTAACCCGCCTCCACCACCCTCCCACGCGGTGCATCCCAGACCCTCACCACCCTCTGGGTAAAAAAGTTTTTCCTCACATCCCCCCCTAAACCTCCTGCCCCTCACCTTGAACTTATGTCCCCCTCGTGACTGACCCTTCAACTAAGGGGAACAGCTGCTCCCTATCCACCCTGTCCATGCCCCTCATAATCTTCTATACCTCGATCAGGTCGCCCCTCAGTCTTCTCTGCTCCAACGAAAACAACCCAAGTCTATCCAAACCTCTCTTCATAACTTAAATGTTTCATCCCAGGCAACATCCTGGTAAATCTCCTCTGCACCCCCTCCAGTGCAATCACATCCTTCCTATAATGTGGCGACCAGAACTGCACACAGTACTCCAGCTGTGGCCTCACCAAGGGTCTATACAACTCCAACATCACCTCCCTACTTTTGTAATCTAAGCCTCGACTGATAAAGGCAAGTGTCCCATATGCCTTTTTCACCACCCCACTAACATGCCCCTCCGCCTTCAGAGATCTATGGACACACACGCCAAGGTCCCTTTGTTCCTCAGAACTTCCTAGTGCCATGCCGTCCATTGAACATTTCCTTGTCAAATTACTCCTTCCAAAGTGTATCACCTCTCACTTTTCAGGGTTAAATTCCATCTGCCGCTTATCTGCCCATTTGACCATCCTGTCTATATCTTCCTGTAGCCCAAGACACTCAACCTCACTGTTAACCACCCGGCCAATCTCTGTGTCATCCACAAACTTACTAATCCTACCCCCCACATAGTCATCTATGTCGTTTATATAGATGACAAATAATAGGGGACCGAGCACAGATCCCTGTGGTACACCACTGGACGCTGGTTTCCAGCCACTAAAGCATCCTTCTGTCATCGCCCTCTGTCTCCTACAACTAATGCCAGTCCCCTGGACCTGATGGGTTGCATCCTAGGATATTAGGAGAGACTAGGACCCGAGGGCACAGCCTCAGAATAAAGGGAAGACCTTTTAGAACAGAGATGAGGAGAAACTTCTTTAGCCAGAGAGAGTGGTGAATCTATGGAATTCATTGCCACAGAAGGCTGTGGAGGCCAGGTCATTGAGTGTATTTAAGACCGAGATAGATAGGTTCTTGATTGGTAAGGGGATCAAAGGTTACGGGGAGAAGGCGGGAGAATGGGGTTGAGAAACTTATCAGCCATGATTGAATGGCGGAGCAGACCCGATGGGCCGAATGGCCTCATTTCTGCTCCTATGTCTTATGGTCTTACAACTGTTCGGGGCATTGGTGAGTCCGCACCTGGGAGTACTGTGCACAGTTTTGATCTCCTTACTTAAGGAGGGATACACTTGCACTGGAGGCAGTTCAGAGAAGGTTCACTCGGCCAATTTTTGGGGCCTGCAGTTTAGAAGGATGGGAGGTGATCTTGTTGAAGCATATAAGATCCTGAAGGGGAACTTAACAGGGTGGATGGTGAGAGGGCATTTCCTCTTGCAGGGGAATCTAGAACGAGGTGGGGGGGGACACAGTTTCGGAATAAGGGGGTTTCCCATTTAAGATGAAGACGAGGAGGAATTTCTTCTGGGAGGGTCGTCAGTCTGTGGAACGCTGGAGTGGAGGAGGCTGGGTCACTGAGTATACTCGAGGCTGAGTTAGACAGGTTTTTGACCGACATGGGAGCCGAGGGTTGATGCGCGACAGGCAGGAAAGTGGGAGTTGAGGCCACACCAGATCAAACAGGATCTTACTGCATGGAGGATGCAGGCTTGAGGGGCCAAACGGAACACTCCCGCTCCTATTCTTAGGATCTTGAGAGGAGTGGAGGGAGGGGCCAGAGACAGAGAGAGATAGAGAGACAGAGAGGGAGGGGAGGGGGGGTCCAGAGAAATGAGGGGAGGATCCAGAGAAATAAGGGACGGAGCCAGAGAGAGAGAGAGAGAGAGAGAGAGAGGGGGGGTGGGCGGGCCAGAAAGAGACCAGTCCCTCAGCGCTGACCCTCCGACGAGGCGGTGCTCCGTCAGCGCTGACCCTCCGAGGGTGCGGCCCTCCGGAGGCGTGGAGCTCCGTCAGCGGCCGAACTTGTGTTCCTTCGGCTTGAGGCTGACCGGGGGGTTCAGCGGAAGTATAACTTCCAGCCCTCGCCAAACTTAATTGAACGTTGTTTTTTTTTGGTTGATGAAGTGACACAGAGAGAGAGAGAGTTGGCGAAGGGGATGCGGGCGGACGTTGCCACAGGGAATTTTAAGAAAGCGTTTGACAAGGGCGCCACATAAAGGCTGGGAGCTTTCGAGGGGATTGGAGGGAAAAAAAACCCATCTTTTGACTTCCTGAGGGTTGCGGGTATCTGGAACTCGCTGCCTGAAAAAGGTGGGAAGGGGCAGAGGCGGGAACCCTCACGGCACTTAAGAAGCATTCAGGTGAACATCTGAAACGCCGCGGCAGACAGGGCCACGGGCCAAGTGCTGGAAAACGGGACAAGAGTAGATAGGGGCTTGCCGACCGGTGGGTGCAGACACGATGGGCCGAAGGGCCTCCCTCGGTGCTGTAAACCCTACGACACACGGTGGCTGATGAACAAAGTTGAGACTCGTGCGACAGGAGGGTCGGTGTCTCAACTGGATAAAAATTAAGGGCAGAAAACGGCAAGTTGTGCGAAAGGGTTGTTTTTTCAGGCTGGAGGATGGCAAACAGTGGAGGGGCCCGAGGGTCAGTGTTTTAGAGGCACTGCTGTTTTCGCTGTACAGAAATCGCTTGGGTCTCGGGACACAGCGAAAAAGCACAAAGTTTGCCGCTGACGCCGAGCTTGGAGGGAGTGACAAACAGTGAGGGTGGCACCAATCGCCTGCAACAGGACATAGGCAGGATGGGCAGGCAAGTGGCGAATGCAGTTTAATACAGAGGAGTGTGAGGTGATGCATTTTGGCAGGAGGGACAGGGAGAGGAAATATAGACTCAGTAGCAGAGTTCTGAAGAGTGCGCAGGGACAGAGGGAGCTGGGGGTTCATGTACATCGACCTTTGAAGGGGGCAGGACATAGCGAGAGAGAGCGGGGTTACCAAAGCAGATGGGACCCGGGGCTTCATCAACAGAGGCACTGAGTACAAAAGCTGGGGTGTTACACTGAACCTTTATAAAGCTCTGGTTAGGACATAACGAGGGAATTATGTCCAGTTCCGGTCACCCCCCCACTATAGGAAGGGCACGAGGGCCCTTGAGAGGGTGCGGAGAGAGATTGACCGGAGTTTTACCAGGGATGAGGGATTTTATCGATGAGGTTAGGTTGGAGAGGGTGGGGTTGTTGTGCTTGCAGTGAAGGAGATTGAGGGGAGATGTCCTAGAGGGGTACAAGATGGTGACAGGTTTAGATAAGGGGGACGAGGAATAACTGGTTCCCATTAGCCGATGGTCCAAGGACTCGGGAGTGGGGTGCTGCACGGGTTTAAGATGTTGGGCAGGGGATTTGGGGTGGGGGCAGGTACGTGAGGGAGAACTCGTCTCTTCACCCAGCCAGTGGTGACGACCTCGAACTGGCTGCCGACGAGGGTGGTGGAAGAATGATTTCTAAAGGGGATTGGGTGGGGGGTGCCTGAGGGTAATAAACTTGCAGGGTCACCGGGACAGAGCAGGAGGAAGGGGATGGGCTGGGTTGCTCTGCAGAGAGCCGGCAGGGGCTCGATGGGCCGAACCATCTCCCTCTGTCCCACGTTCAACACAACCTGCCACAGTTCAGCCCGCTCCCTTCATCTATCAATGTTTCTGACGAACTATGTGCCCTGGTCTAGGCCCTCTTCACTGCGGCACCTAATTCAGGGAGAGGTCACCGCTGCCAAGTGTCCTTCACATTGAACCGATGCGACATGTACAGATAATAAATTCCCGACACAACCACAGCCAAATTATACACAACACAAACAACTTTCAAAGTGTAACATTTCCAATCAATAATATTCAGCAGTTCACTCATGTCAGCTAAACGGCAAATATTTCACACCTCTCAGTCATTTACCGAATCAAACTCATTTTGCGATTAAAAACCTGGCAAAACAGAACCGGACTTTCAGCACAGAAGAGTATGCGGGACCTGGGACCGCTTTCAACTCGTTCAAAGATCCATCACAAAACGCCCCGCTCTCTCCCCATAGCCCTGTATCAATCCCCAAACTAATCCCACTGCCCCGCTCTCTCCCCATGGCCCTGTATCAATCCCCAAACTAATCCCACTGCCCCGCTCTCTCCCCATCGCCCTGTATCAATCCCCAAACTAATCCCACTGCCCCGCTCTCTCCCCATAGCCCTGTATCAATCCCAAACTAATCCCACTGTACTGCTCTCTCCCCATTGCCCTGTATCAATCCCAAACTAATCCCACTGTCCCGCGCTCTCCCCATAGCCCTGTATCAATCCCCAAACTAATCCCACTGTCCCGCACTCTCCCCATCGCCCTGTATCAATCCCAAACTAATCCCACTATCCCACTCTCTCCCCATCGCCCTGTATCAATCCCAAACTAATCCCACTATCCCACTCTCTCCCCATCGCCCTGTATCAATCCCAAACTAATCCCACTGCCCCGCACTCTCCCTATAGCCCCGTATCAATCCCCAAACTAATCCCACTGCCCCGCTCTCTCCCCATAGCCCAGTATCAATCCCCAAACTCATCCCACTGCCCCGCTCTCTCCCCATAGCCCTGTATCAATCCCAAACTAATCCCACTGTACTGCTCTCTCCCCATAGCCCTGTATCTATCCCCAAACTAATCCCACTGCCCCGCACTCTCCCTATAGCCCTGTATCAATCCCCAAACTAATCCCACTGCCCCGCTCTCTCCCCATAGCCCAGTATCAATCCCCAAACTCATCCCACTGCCCCGCTCTCTCCCCATAGCCCTGTATCAATCCCAAACTAATCCCACTGTACTGCTCTCTCCCCATAGCCCTGTATCAATCCCCAAACTAATCCCACTGTCCCGCTCTCTCCCCATAGCCCTGTATCAATCCCAAACTCATCCCACTGCCCCGCTCTCTCCCCATAGCCCTGTATCAATCCCCAAACTAATCCCACTGCCCCGCTCTCCCCCCATAGTCCTGTATCAATCCCCAAACAAATCCCACTGCCCCGCTCTCTCCCCATAGCCCTGTATCAATCCCCAAACTCATTCCAATGCTCCAATGATGCCTTGACCCACGAGCAAACCCCATAATGATCGTACCACATGGCATTACTGTACAATGACCCAGTGGTACCAGTCGCTGGACCAAATTACATCTTGTACAGTCACCTCAAAGCATTGGAACACACTGAAAGTGAATGAGGTCACTCAGACCTTCAATATGACCCCAAGATCGAAGGAGGGTGAGGGGTCAATGTCTGACATGCTCTGCTTGTGTTTAGGACTGACCGACCATCTCACGATGATGTGAAGGGGCACGAGGGCACTATGATTCCCCACCACCAGCCTGACACATACTGCACTTACACATGGTGACGGCTGACCCCAGGCTGCGACGATGTCTTTCTCTGAGCGGCTGCTTCCTCTGCAGTTCCCGTCTCCTGCGTTAGTCTCCTGGCTGCGGACTCCCCCTGGGCAGAAAATAACAGAACACTTTAGAAAGTCACCCTCCGACAGTGCGGATCTCCCTCAGCACTGACCCTCCGACTGTGCGGCTCTCCCTCAGCACTGACCCTCCGACAGTGCGGCTCTCCCTCAGCACTGACCCTCTGACAGTGCGGATCTCCCTCAGCACTAACCCTCCGACAGTGCGGCGCTCCCTCAGCACTGACCCTCCGACAGTGCGGCTCTCCCTGAGCACTGACCCTCCAACAGTGCGGCTCTCCCTCAGCACTGACCCTCCGACAGTGCGGCTCTCCCTCAGTACTGACCCTCCGACTGTGCGGCTCTCCCTCAGCACTGACCCTCCGACAGTGCGGCTCTCCCTCAGTACTGACCCACCGACAGTGCGGCTGTCCCTCAGTACTGACCCTCCGACTGTGCGGCTCTCACTCAGCACTGACCCTCCGACAGTGCAGCTCTCCCTCAGTACTGACCCTCCGACTGTGCGGCTCTCCCTCAGTACTGACCCTCCGACTGTGCGGCTCTCACTCAGTACTGACCCTCCAACAGTGTGGCTCTCCCTCAGCACTGACCCTCCGACAGTGCGGCGCTCCCTCAGCACTGACCTTCCGACAGTGCGGCGCTCCCTCAGCACTGACCGTCCGACAGTGCGGCTCTCACTCAGCACTGACCCTCCGACGGTGCGGCTCTCCCTCAGCACTGATCCTCCCACAGTGCGGCTCTCACTCAGCACTGACCCTCTGACAGTTCGGCTCTCCCTCAGCACTGACCCGCCCACAGTGCGGCTCTCACTAAGCACTGACCCTCCGACAGTGCGGCTCTCCCTCAGCACTGACCTTCCGACAGTGTGGCTCTCCCTCAGTACTGACCCTCCGACAGTGTGGCTCTCCCTCAGAACTGACCCTCCGACAGTGCGGGTCTCCCTCAGTACTGACCCTCCGACAGTGCGGCTCTCCCTCAGAACTGACCATCCGACAATGCGGCTCTCCCTCAGGACTGACGCTCCGGCAGTGCGGCTCTCCCTCAGAACTGACCTCCGACAGTGCGGCTCTCCCTCAATACTGACCCTCTGACAGTGCGGCACCCCATCAGTACTGACCCTCTGACAGTGCGGCACCCCATCAGTACTGACCCTCCGACAGTGCGGCTCTCCCTCAGTACTGACCCTCCGACAGTGCGGCTCTCCCTCAGCACTGACCCTCCAACAGTGAGGCGCTCCCTCAGCACTCACCCTGGGACAGTGCGGCGCTCTCTCAGTACTGACCCTCCGACAGTACGGCTCTTCCTCAGTACTGACCCTCCGACAGTGCGGTGCTACCTCAGCACTGACCCTCCGACAGTGCGGCTCTCCCTCAGCACTGACCCTCCGACAGTGCGTCTCTCCCTCAGTACTGACCCTCCGTCAGTGCGGCTCTCCCTCAGTACTGACCCGCCGACAGTGCTTCGCTCCCTGAGTACTGACCCTCCGACAGTGCGGCTCTCACTCAGCACTGACCCTCCGACAGTGCGGCGCTCCCTCAGCACTGACCCTCCGGCAGTGCGGCTCTCCCTCAGCACTGACTTTCCGGCAGTGCGGCTCTTCCTCAGTACTGACCCTCCGACAGTGCGGTGCTCCCTCAGCACTGAACCTCCGACAGTGCATCTCTCCCTCAGTACTGACCCTCCGTCAGTGCGGCTCTCCCTCAGTACTGACCCGCCGACAGTGCTTCGCTCCCTCAGCACGGACCCTCCGACAGTGCGGCGCTCCCTCAGTACTAACCCTCCGACAGTGCGGCAATCCCTCAGCACTGACCGTCCGACAGTGCAGCGCTCCCTCAGCACGGACCCTCCAACAGTGCAGCGCTCCCTCAGTACTGACCCTCTGACAGTGCGGCTCTCCCTCAGCACTGACCCTCCGACAGTGCAGCACTCCCTCAGTACTGACCCTCCGACAGTGCGGCTCTCCCTCAGCACTGACCCTCCGACAGTGCGGCTCTCCCTCAGCACTAACCCTCCGACAGTGCGGATCTCCCCCAGCACTGACCCTCCGACAGTGCGGATCTCCCTCAGCACTGACCCTCCGACAGTGCGGCTCTCCCTCAGCACTGACCCTCCGACAGTGCGGCGCTCCCTCAGTACTGACCCTGCGACAATGCGGCTCTCCCTCAGCAATGACCCTCTGACAGTGGGGCTCTCCCTCAGCACTGACCCTCCGACAGTGCGCCTCCCTCTCAGCACTGACCCTCCAACAGTGCGGCTCTCCCTCAGTACTGACCGTCCGACAGTGCGGCTCTCCCTCAGCACTGACCCTCCGACACTGCGGCTCTCCCTCAGCACTGACCCTCCGACAGTGCGGCGCTCCCTCAGCACTGACCCTCCGACAGTGCGGCTCTCCCTCAGTACTGACCGTCCGACAGTGCGGCGCTCCCTCAGCACTGACCCTCCGACACTGCGGCTCTCCCTGAGCACTGACCCTCCGACAGTGCGGCACTCCCTCAGCACTGACCCTCCGACAGTGCGGATCTCCCTCAGCACTGACCCTCCGACAGTGCGGATCTCCCTCAGCACTGACCCTCCGACAGTGCGGCTCTCCCTCAGCACTGACCCTCCGACAGTGCGGCGCTCCCTCAGTACTGACCCTGCGACAATGCGGCTCTCCCTCAGCAATGACCCTCTGACAGTGGGGCTCTCCCTCAGCACTGACCCTCCGACAGTGCGCCTCCCTCTCAGCACTGACCCTCCAACAGTGCGGCTCTCCCTCAGTACTGACCGTCCGACAGTGCGGCTCTCCCTCAGCACTGACCCTCCGACACTGCGGCTCTCCCTCAGCACTGACCCTCCGACAGTGCGGCGCTCCCTCAGCACTGACCCTCCGACAGTGCGGCTCTCCCTCAGTACTGACCGTCCGACAGTGCGGCGCTCCCTCAGCACTGACCCTCCGACACTGCGGCTCTCCCTCAGCACTGACCCTCCGACAGTGCGGCACTCCCTCAGCACTGACCCTCCGACAGTGCGGATCTCCCTCAGCACTGACCCTCCGACAGTGCGACTCTCCCTCAGCGCTGACCCTCCGACAGTGCGGCTCTCCCTCAGTACTGACCGTCCGACAGTGCGGCGCTCCCTCAGCACTGACCCTCCGACACTGCGGCTCTCCCTGAGCACTGACCCTCCGACAGTGCGGCTCTCCCTCAGCACTGACCCTCCGACAGTGCGGATCTCCCTCAGCACTGACCCTCCGACAGTGCGACTCTCCCTCAGCGCTGACCCTCCGACAGTGCGGTGCTGCCTGGGGGTTGAGATCTAACTTGAGGAGAGACAGGGCTAGATGGGACTTTCAAGCCTGTTTCTCCCTTTACCGCCTTCCCCACATGCACCCCCGCCTCATTGATGCCCCTCATACCTCCTTCGCGTCCTCGAAGGTTCTGCGGCGTTTCCCCGCAGTGAGGAAGGTGCTGGGAGCTGTCTGGCTTCGTCCACTCGAGGGTCTCGCTGCCTCTGCTCTGGGGCCTTCGCCGGACGCCGTGTGTCGGTCAGCAGCACTGTCCCTGCGGGAGCTTCCGTGTCGCACTGGGCTGGGTGACTGGAAAGGACAGGAGCAAAACTAGTTAGTGACTGAGACCGAGCTGTACCCAGTGTCTAACTCCCCCCGTGCTGTATCTGTCCTGGGAGTGTTTGATGGGGACAGTATAGAGGGAGCTTTACTCTGTATCTAACCCTGTGCTGTACCTGTCCTGGGAGTGTTTGATGGGGACAGTGTAGAGGGAGCTTTACTCTGTATCTAACCCCGTGCTGTACCTGTCCTGGGAGTGTTTGATGGGGATGGTGTAGAGGGAGCTTTACTCTGTATCTAACCCCGTGCTGTACCTGTCCTGGGAATGTTTGATGGGGACAGTGTAGAGGGAGCTTTACTCTGTATCTAACCCCGTGCTGTACCTGCCCTGGGAGTGTTTGATGGGGACGGTGTAGAGGGAGCTTTACTCTGTATCTAACCCCGTGCTGTACCTGTCCTGGGAGTGTTTGATGGGGATGGTGTAGAGGGAGCTTTACTCTGTATCTAACCCCGTGCTGTACCTGTCCTAGGAGTGTTTGATGGGGACGGAGTAGAGGGAGCTTTACTCTGTATCTAACCCCGTGCTGTACCTGTCCTGGGAGTGTTTGATGGGGACGGAGTAGAGGGAGCTTTGCTCTGTCTCTAACCCCGTGCTGTACCTGTCCTGGGAGTGTTTGATGGGGACGGTGTAGAGGGAGCTTTACTCTGTATCTAACCCCGTGCTGTACCTGCCCTGGCAGTGTTTGATGGGGACAGTGCAGAGGGAGATTTACTCTGTATCTAACCCCATGCTGTACCTGTCCTGGGAGTGTTTGATGTGGACAGTGTAGAGGAAGATTTGCTCTGTATCTAACCCCGTGCTGTACCTGCCCTGGGAGTGTTTGATGGGGACAGTGTAGAGGAAGATTTACTCTGTATCTAACCCCGTGCTGTACCTGTCCTGGGAGTGTTTGATGGGGACAGTGCAGAGGGAGATTTACTCTGTATCTAACCCCGTGCTGTACCTGTCCTGGGAGTGTTTGATGGGGACAGTGCAGAGGGAGATTTACTCTGTATCTAACCCCGTGCTGTACCTGTCCTGGGAGTGTTTGATGGGGACAGTGTAGAGGAAGATTTACTCTGTATCTAACCCCGTGCTGTACCTGTCCTGGGAGTGTTTGATGGGGACAGTGTAAAGGGAGCTTTACTCTGTATCTAACCCCGTGCTGTACCTGTCCTGGGAGTGTTTGATGGGGACAGTGTAGAGGGAGCTTTAATCTGTATCTAACCCCGTGCTGTACCTGTCCTGGGAGTGTTTGATGGGGACAGTGTAAAGGGAGCTTTACTCTGTATCTAACCCCGTGCTGTACCTGTCCTGGGAGTGTTTGATGGGGACAGTGTAAAGGGAGCTTTACTCTGTATCTAACCCCGTGCTGTACCTGTCCTGGGAGTGTTTGATGGGGACAGTGTAGAGGGAGCTTTACTCTGTATCCAACCCCGTGCTGTACCTGTCCTGGGAGTGTTTGATGGGGACAGTGTAGAGGGAGCTTTATTCTGTATCTAACCCCGTACGGTACCTGTCCTGGGAGTGTTTGATGGGGACAGTGTAGAGGAAGATTTACTCTGTATCTAACCCCGTGCTGTACCTGTCCTGGGAGTGTTTGATGGGGACAGTGTAGAGGAAGATTTACTCTGTATCTAACCCCGTGCTGTACCTGCCCAGGCTGCGGGTCAGTGTGAGGGAGGGAGGAGGAGGGAGAGCCGGGACCTACCTGAGCCTCGGTGGACGAGGAGCTGGATCTGCCTCCGGACCTGGAGCGTGAACGGGACGAGGAGGAGCCGGAGGACGAGGACGAGCTGGACGAGCGGCGTCTGCGGCCGGAGCTCTCGCTGGAGCTGGAGGCGGAGCCAGACGACCCCTGCCCCCTCGGCGGCCGGGGGTCCGAGACCCTCCGCTCGCCCCGGGTCTGCCTGGCGCCCTGCCCCGCCTGGGGAGACCGGTCCCCGCCCGCCGGACTCCGGGAGTGGGGGACGCCAGCGGCCAGACGCGGCCCAGACGTTGGCGAGTGGGCTGTCTGCTCCTCGGCCGGCTGGGGTGAGGCCCGCCCGCCTTCCTTCCCCCGGCCTGTCGGGGGAGGCTGTCCCCTCCTCTGGGGCGGTGGAGACGGGGAGGCATCGCGGGGCGTCTGCGCCGCCGGACGTGACGTCTGGCCGTCCGCCGGCTGCGCCGCTGCGGGTGGAGACTGAGCCCTCAGCGTCTGGGTTTGTGGTGCAGACGGGGGCTGTTCCTCCACCGTCTGCACCGGGGCAGACGGTGACTGTTCTTTGACCGTCTGGCTTGGGGCAGACAGAGAGTGTTCCTTAACCGTCTGGCTTGGGGCAGACAGAGAGTGTACCTTGACCGTCTGGCTTGGGGCAGACGGAGAGTGTTCCTTGACCGTCTGGCTTGGGGCAGACGGAGACTTTTTCTTCACTGTCTGGCTTGGGGCAGACGGGGGCTGTTCCTTCAGCGTCTGCACTGGGGCAGACGGAGACTGTTCCTTCAGCGTCTGCACTGGGGCAGACGGAGACTGTTCCTTCAGCGTCTGCACTGGGGCAGACGGAGACTGTTCCTTGACTGTCTGGCTTGGGGCAGACGGGGGCTGTTCCTTCAGCGTCTGTTCCTTCAGCGTCTGCACTGGGGCAGACGGAGACTGTTCCTTGACTGTCTGGCTTGGGGCAGACGGGGGCTGTTCCTTCAGCGTCTGCACTGGGGCAGACGGAGACTGTTCCTTGACTGTCTGGCTTGGGGCAGACGGGGGCTGTTCCTTCAGCGTCTGCACTGGGGCAGACGGAGACTGTTCCTTGACTGTCTGGCTTGGGGCAGACGGGGGCTGTTCCTTCACTGTCTGCGCCGGGGTTGGTGGAGACTGTCCTTTGACTGTCTGGGTTGGGGGAGACGAAGACTGTTCTTTGACCGTCTGGGTTGGAGGAGACGAAGAATGTTCTTTGACCGTCTGGGTTGGGGGAGATGGAGACTGTTCCTTGACCGTCTGGGTTGGGGGAGACGAAGACTGTTCTTTGACCGTCTGGGTTGGGGGAGACGAAGACTGTTCTTTGACCATCTGGGTTGGGGGAGACGAAGACTGTTCTTTGACCGTCTGGCTTGGGGGGGACAGAGACTGTCCCTTGACCGTCTGGCTTGCGGGGTTGGGAGGTTGTTCCTTGACCGTCTGGGTTGGGGGAGACGGAGGCTGTCCCTTGACCGTCTGAGTTGTGGGGGAGGGAGACAGTCCCTTGGAGGTCTGGGATTCTGCAGACGGAGACTGTCCCTTGACCGTCTGGCTAGCGGGGGAGGGAGACTGTTCCTTGACCGTCTGGGTTGGGGGAGACGGAGGCTGTCCCTTGACCGTCTGGGTTGCGGCAGACGGAGGCTGTCCCTTGACCGTCTGAGCTGGGGGAGACAGAGGCTGTTCCTTGACCGTCTGGGTTGCGGATGATGGAGACTGTCCCTTGACCGTCTGGGTTGGGGGAGACGGAGGCTGTTCCTTGACCGTCTGGGTTGCGGATGATGGAGATTGTTCCTTGACTGTCTGGGTTTCTGAAGACGGAGACTGTCCCTTGACCGTTTGACTTGTGGGGGAGAGAGATTGTTCCTTGACCGTCTGTGTTGGGGGAGACGGAGACTGTCCCTTGACCGTCTGGGTTGGGGGAGACGGAGACTGTCCCTTGACCGTCTGGGTTGGGGGAGACGGAGACTGTCCCTTGACCGTCTGGGTTGGGGGAGACGGAGGCTGTCCCTTGACCGTCAGGGTTTCTGCAGACGGAGACTGTCCCTTGACCGTCTGGGTTGGGGGAGACGGAGACTGTCCCTTGACCGTCTGGGTTGGGGGAGACGGAGACTGTCCCTTGACCGTCTGGGTTGGGGGAGACGGAGGCTGTCCCTTGACCGTCAGGGTTTCTGCAGACGGAGACTGTCCCTTGACCGTCTGGGTTGGGGGAGACGGAGGCTGTCCCTTGACCGTCAGGGTTTCTGCAGACGGAGACTGTCCCTTGACCGTCTGGGTTGGGGGAGACGGAGACTGTCCCTTGACTGTCTGGGTTGGGGGAGACGGAGACTGTCTCTTGCCCGTCTGGGTTTCTGCAGACGGAGACCGTCCCTTGACCGTCTGGGTTTCTGCAGACGGAGACTGTCCCTTGACCGTCTGGGTTTCTGCAGACGGGAGACTGTCCCTTGACCGTCTGGGTTTCTGCAGACGGAGACCGTCCCTTGCCCGTCTGGGTTTCTGCAGACGGAGACCGTCCCTTGACCGTCTGGGTTTCTGCAGACGGAGGCTGTCCCTTGACCGTCTGGGTTGGGGGAGACGGAGGCTGTCCCCTTGACCGTCAGGGTTTCTGCAGACGGAGGCTGTCCCTTGACCGTCTGGGTTTCTGCAGACGGAGGCTGTCCCTTGACCGTCTGGCTGGTGGGGGAGGGAGACTGGTCCCTTGACCGCCTGGCTCTCCGGGCCCGGTTTGGAGAGCGAGGGCTTCGAGTCCTGCGTCCCCTCGGGAGTGTCGCCCTCGGGCCCCGGAGGAGGGGGTGGCGAGTCCCTCCGCTCGCCTGCAGAGGGCGGCCTCTTGCGCTCGCGCCCGGAGGACCAGCGCCTGCGCTCGGCCGGCCGCTCCTCGGCCCCCGGCGCGGGGGGAGTGGGGGAGGGGCCGGGCCCCGCTTTGTCCCGGGCCGGATTGGGGGTCCGCTTCAGCCTGGCCGGCGGGCCGGACCGCCTGAGGGTCCGGGGGGGCGAGGAGGGGGGAGGCTGTTCTGCCGGGGCCCGAGGCTTCTGGCGCCCTCCGCAGGCCCCACCCCGGGTGGGCCCGGCCACACTCCCCTCCTCCTCTTCATCTTCCTCCTCCTCCTCCTCTTCCTCCTCCTCCGAAGGATGGCTCCCTCCTCCTCCTCCTCCTCTTCCCGCTTTCTGCGCGCTGCTTGACTGCGTGGTCACCAGGGAACTGTCCTCCTGTTTTATTTTTCGGGGAGGGGAGAGGGAGGAAGGAGACGGAGGGAGGGAGGGAGGGAGAGGGGGAGAGTGAAAGAAAAGAGACACGGTCAACACAGCAGCTCACTTTCCCCCCCGCCCCGTCCGCTTCACCACCACCCAGTCACCCCTCAATCGGGCACACGCCAGGGACGTTTCCCTCCGTACCGGTCCGTCAGACATCGGGGCTGAGGGAGGGCCGCACTGTCGGAGGGTCAGTGCTGAGGGAGAGCAGCACTGTCGGAGGGTCAGTGCTGAGGGAGAGCCGCACTGTCGGAGGGTCAATGCTGAGGGAGCGCCGCACTGTCGGAGGGTGAGTACTGAGGGAGAGCCACACTGTCGGAGGGTCAGTGCTGAGGGAGAGCCGCACTGTCGGAGGGTCAGTGCTGAGGGAGGGCCGCACTGTCGGAGGGTCAGTGCTGAGGGAGAGCCGCACTGTCGGAGGGTCAGTGCTGAGGGAGAGCCGCACTGTCGGAGGGTCAATGCTGAGGGAGAGCCGTACTGTCGGAGGGTCAATGCTGAGGGAGCGCCGCACTGTCGGAGGGTGAGTACTGAGGGAGAGCCACACTGTCGGAGGGTCAGTGCTGAGGGAGAGCCGCACTGTCGGAGGGTCAGTGCTGAGCGAGCGCCGCACTGTCGGAGGGTCAGCGCTGAGGGAGAGCCGCACTGTCGGAGGGTCAGTGCTAAGGGAGAGCCGCACTGTCGGAGGGTCAGCGCTGAGGGAGAGCCGCACTGTCGGAGGGTCAGTGCTGAGGGAGCGCCGCACTGTCGGAGAGTCAGTGCTGAGGGAGAGCCGCACTGTCAGAGGGTCAGTGCTGAGGGAGAGCCGCACTGTCGGAGGGTCAGTGCTGAGGGACAGCCGCACAGTCGGAGGGTCAGTGCTGAGGGAGCGCCGCACTGTCGGAGGGTCAGTGCTGAGGGAGAGCCGCACTGTCGGCGGGTCAGTGCTGAGGGAGAGCTGCACTGTCGGAAGGTCAGTGCTGAGGGAGCACCGCACTGTCGGAGGGTCAGTGCTGAGGGAGAGCCGCACTGTCGGAGGGTCAGTGCTGAGGGAGAGCCGCACTGTCGGAGGGTCAGCACTGAGGGAGCACCGCACTGTCGGAGAGTCAGTGCTGAGGGAGAGCCGCACTGTCGGAGGGTCAGTACTGAGGGAGCGCCGCACTGTCGGGGGGTCAGTACTGAGGGAGAGCCGCACTGTCGAGGGTCAGTACTGAGGGAGCGCTGCACTGTCGGAGGGTCAGTGATGAGGGAGAGCCGCACTGTCGGTGGGTCAGTGCTGAGGGAGAGCCGCACTGTCGGAGGGTCAGTGCTGAGGGAGCGCTGCACTGTCGGAGGGTCAGTGCTGAGGGAGAGCCGCACTGTCAGAGGGTCAGTGCTGAGGGAGAGCCGCACTGTCGGAGGGTCAGTGATGAGGGAGAGCCGCACTGTCAGAGGGTCAGTGATGAGGGAGAGCCGCACTGTCGGAGGGTCAGTGATGAGGGAGAGCCGCACTGTGGGAGGGTCAGTGATGAGGGAGCGCCACACTGTCGGAGGGTCAGTGATGAGGGAGCGCCACACTGTCGGAGGGTCAGTGATGAGGGAGCACTGCAGTGTCGGAGGGTCAGCGCTGAGATGACATCGCGATATACGTCCTCTTGGTAGACAGGGAGGTGATTACCTGGTCAGTAGGTTCAGTGTGGGGGCCACTGTCATAACCCT
>NW_027597681.1:27500-42500 GCF_964194155.1 Cetorhinus maximus
CCCGTTTATTTACAGCCCGGAGTGTGTACACAGGAAGATCCCGTTTATTTACAGCCCAGGGTGTATACACAAGAAAATCTCGTTTATTTACAGACCAGGGTGTGTACACAGAAAGATCCCGTTAATTTACAGCTGGGGTGTGTACACTGGAAGATCCCGTTTATTTACAGACCAGGGTGTGCACACAGGAAGATCCCGCTTATTACAGCCTGGAGTGTGTACATAGAAAGATCCCGTTTATTTACAGACCGGGGTGTGTACACAGGAAGATCCCGTTTATTACAGACCGGCGTGTATAAACAGAAAGATCCCGTTTATTTACAGCCCGGAGTGTGTACACATGAAGATCCCATTTATTTACAGCCCGGGGTGTGTACACAGGAACATCCCGTTTATTTACAGCCCGGAGTGTGTACACAGGAAGATCCCATTTATTTACAGCCCGGGGTGTGTACACAGGAAGATCCCGTTTACTTACAGCCCGGGGTGTGTACACAGGAAGATCCCGTTTATTACAGTGCAGAGTGTGTACACAGGAAGATCCCGCTTATTACAGCCCGGAGTGTGTACACAGGAAGATCCCGCTTATTACAGCCCGGAGTGTGTACATAGAAAGATCCCGTTTATTTACAGACCGGGGTGTGTACACAGGAAGATCCCGTTTATTACAGACCGGGGTGTATAAACAGAAAGATCCCGTTTATTTACAGCCCGGAGTGTATACACAGGAACATCCCGTTTATTTACAG
Source organism: Cetorhinus maximus (assembly GCF_964194155.1). NCBI lineage: Eukaryota > Metazoa > Chordata > Chondrichthyes > Lamniformes > Cetorhinidae > Cetorhinus > Cetorhinus maximus. Next base: position 28,250 of record NW_027597681.1, read on the forward strand.
CCCGGAGTGTGTACACAGGAAGATCCCGTAATTCACAGCCCGGGGTGTGTACACAGGAAGATCCCGTTTATTACAGCCCGGCATGTGTACACAGAAAGATCCCGTTTATTTACAGTCCGGGGTGTGTACACAGGAAGATCCCGTTTATTTACAGCCCGGAGTGTGTACACAGGAAGATCCCGTTTATTTGCAGCCCAGGATGTCTAGATAGGAAGATCTCGTTTATTACAGCCCAGATGGTGTACACAGGAAGATCCCGTTTATTTACAGTCCGGGGTGTGTACACAGGAAGATCCCGTTCATTACAGCCGGGTTGTGTACACAGAAAGATCCCATATATTTACAGCCCGGAGTGTACACAGAAAGATCCCGTTTATTTACAACCCGGAGTGAATACACAGGAAGATCCCGTTTATTTACAGCCCGGAGTGTGTACACAGGAAGATCCCGTTTATTTACAGCCCGGAGTGTGTACACAGGAAGATCCCGTTTATTACAGCCGGGGTGTGTATACAGGAAGATCCCGTTTATTACAGCCGGGGTGTGTACACAGGAAGATCCCATTTATTTACAGCTGGGGTGTGTACACTGGAAGATCCCGTTTATTACAGCCCGGAGTGTGTACACTGGAAGATCCCGTTTATTACAGCCCGGAGTGTGTACACAGGAAGATCCCGTTTATTACAGCCGGGAGTGTGTACACAGAAAGATCCCGTTTATTACAGCCCAGATTGTGCACACAGAAAGATCCCGTTTATTACAGCCGGGTTGTGTACACTGGAAGCTCCCGTTCATTTACAGCCCGGACTGTGTACATATGAAGATCCCGTTTATTTACAGCCGGGGTGTGTAAACGGGAAGATCCCATTTATTGCAGCTGGGGTGTGTACACAGAAAGATCCCGTTTATTTACAGCCTGAGGTGTGTACACATGAAGATCCCGTTTAGTTACAGCCCGGATTGTGTACACATGAAGATCCCGTTAAGTTACAGCCCGGAGTGTATACACATGAAGGTCCCGTTTATTACAGCCCGGAGCGTGTACACAGAAAGATCCCGTTTATTACAGCCCGGGGTGTGTACACATGAAGATCATGTTTATTTACAGCCCGGAGCGTGTACACGGGAAGATCCCGTTTATTTACATCCCGGAGCGTGTACACAGAAAGATCCCATTTATTTATAGCCCGAGGTGTGTACACAGGAAGATCCCGTTTATTACAGCCCGGGGTGTGTACACAGGAACAACCCGTTTATTACAGCCGGGGTGTGTACACAGAAAGATCCCGTTTATTTACAGCCCAGAGTGTATACACATGAAGATCCCGTTTATTTATAGCCCGGAGTGTGTACACAGGAAGATCCAGTTTGTTACAGCCCGGAGTGTATACACATGAAGATCATGTTTATTTACAGTCCAGGGCGTCTACTCAGTAAGATCCTGTTTATTTACAGCCCGGGGTGTGTACACAGGAAGATCCCGTTTATTACAGCTCGGCGTGTGTATACTGGAAGATCCCGTTTATTACAGCTGGGGTGTGTACACTGGAAGCTCCCGTTTATTACCGCCCGGAGTGTGTACACATGAAGATCCCATTTATTTATAGCCCGAGGTGTGTACACAGGAAGATCCCGTTTATTACAGTCCAGAGTGTGTACACAGGAAGAACCCGTTTATTACAGCCCGGGGTGTGTACACAGGAAGATCCCGTTAATTACAGACCGGGGTGTATACACAAAAAGATCCCGTTTATTTACAGCCCGGATTGTGTACACATGAAGATCCCATTTATTTACAGCCTGGGGTGTGTACACAGGAACATCCCATTTATTTACAGTGCGGAGTGTGTACACAGGAAGATCCCGCTTATTACAGCCCGGAGTGTGTACACAGGAAGATCCCGTTTATTTACAGCCCGGGGTGTGTACACAGGAAGATCCCGTTTACTTACAGCCCGGGGTGTGTACTCAGGAAGATCCCGTTTATTGCAGCCCAGAGTGTGTACACAGGAAGATTCCGTTTATTACAGCCGGGGTGTGTACACAGGAAGATCCCGTTTATTTACAGCCCGGGGTGTGTATACAGGAAGATCCCGTTTATTACAGCCCAGGGTGTGTACACAGGAAGATCCCGTTTATTTACAGCCCGGGGTGTGTACACAGGAAGATTCCGTTTATTTACAGCCCGGAGTGTGTACACAGGAAGATCCCGTTTATTTACAGTCCGGGGTGTGGACACAGGAAGATCCCATTCATTACAGCCGGGTTGTGTACACAGAAAGATCCCATATATTTACAGCCCGGAGTGTACACAGAAAGATCCCGTTTATTTACAACCTGGAGTGTGTACACATGAAGATCCCGTTTATTTACAGCCTGGAGTGTGTACAAGGGAAGATCCCGTATATTACAGCACGGAGTGTGTACACAGGAAGATCCCGTTTATTTACAGCCCGGAGTGTGTACACAGGAAGATCCCGTTTATTTACAGCTGGAGTGTGTACACAGGAAGATCCCGTTTATTTACAGCCCGGAGTGTGTACACCGAAAGATCCCGTTTATTTACGGCCCGGGGTGTGTACACAGGAAGATCCCGTTTATTACAGCCCGGAGTGTGTACACCGAAAGATCCCGTTTACTTACAGCTGGAGTGTGTACACAGGAAGATCCCTGTTCATTACAACCCGGAGTGTATACACAGGAAGCTCCCGTTTACTTACAGCCCGGAGTGTATACACAAGAAGATCCCGTTTATTTACAGCCCAGGGTGTGTACACAAGAAGATCCCGTTTATTTACAGCCCAGGGTGTGTACACAGGAAGATCCCGTTTATTTACAGCCCGGAGTGTGTACACAGGAAGTTCCCGATTATTTACAGCCCGGAGTGTGTACACACGAAAATCCCGTTTACTTACAGCGGGGGTGTGTACACTGGAAGATCCCGTTTATTACAGTCCGGGCTGTGTACACAGGAAGATCCCGTTTATTACAGTGCGGAGTGTGTACACAGGAAGATCCCGCTTATTACAGCCCGGGGTGTGTACTCAGGAACATCCCATTTATTTACAGCCCGGAGTGTGTACACAAGATCCCGTTTATTTACAGCCCGGGGTGTGTACACAGGAAGATCCCGTTTACTTACAGCCCGGGGTGTGTACTCAGGAAGATCCCGTTTATTGCAGCCCAGAGTGTGTACACAGGAAGATCCCGTTTATTTACAGCCCGGGGTGTATACACAGGAAGATCCCGTTTATTACAGCCGGGGTGTGTACACAGGAAGATCCCGTTTATTTACAGCCAGGAGTGTGTACACAGGAAGATCCTGTTTATTACAGCCGGGAGTGTGTACACAGGAAGATCCCGTTTATTACAGCCCAGATTGTGTACACAGAAAGATCCCGTTTATTACAGCCGGGTTGTGTACACTGGAAGCTCCCGTTTATTTACAGCCCGGAGTGTGTACACTGGAAGATCCCGTTTAGTTACAGCCCGGAGTGTGTACACAGGAAGATCCCGTTTATTACAGCCGGGGTGTGTACACTGGAAGATCCCGTTTATTTACAGCCCGGAGTGTGTACATATGAAGATCCCGTTTATTTACAGCCCGGAGTGTGTACATATGAAGATCCCGTTTATTTACAGCCCGGGGTGTGTACACGGGAAGATCCCATTTATTGCAGCTGGGGTGTGTACACAGAAAGATCCCGTTTATTTACAGCCTGGGGTGTGTACACAGGAAGATCCCGTTTATTTACAGTCCGGAGTGTAAACACATGAAGATCATGTTTATTTACAGCCCGGGGTGTGTACACAGAAAGATCCCGTTTATTTACAGCCCGGAGTGCGTACACAGGAAGATCCCGTTTATTTACAGCCCGGAGTGCGTACACAGAAAGATCCTGTTTATTACAGCCGGGGTGTGTACACAGGAAGATCCCGTTTATTACAGCTCGGAGTGTGTACACAGGAAGATCCCGTTTATTTACATCCCGGAGTGTGTACACAGGAAGATCCCGTTTATTTACATCCCGGAGTGTGTACACAGGAAGATCCCGTTTATTTACATCCCGGAGTGTGTACACAGGAAGATCCCGTTTATTTACATCCCGGAGTGTGTACACAGGAAGATCCCGTTTATTTACAGCCCGGAGTGTGTACACAGGAAGATCCCGTTTATTTACAGCCCGGAGTGTATACACAGAAAGATCCCATTTATTTACAGCCCGGAGTGTATACACAGGAAGATCCCGTTTATTACAGCCCGGGGTGTGTACACTGGAAGATCCCGTTTATTACCGCCCGGAGTGTGTACACAGGAAGATCCCGTTTATTACAGCCAGGAGTGTGTACACAGGAAGATCCTGTTCATTACAGCCGGGAGTGTGTACACAGGAAGATCCCGTTTATTACAGTCCAGAGTGTGTACACAGGAAGATCCTGTTCATTACAGCCCGCAGTGTGTACACAGAAAGATCCCGTTTATTTACAGCCCGGAGTGTGTACACAGGAAGATCCCGTAATTTACAGCCCCGGGTGTGTACACATGAAGATCCCATTTATTTACAGCTGGGGTGTGTACACAGGAAGATCCCGTTTATTACAGCCCGGATACTGTACACTGGAAGATCCTGTTTATTACAGCCCAGAGTGTGTACACTGGAAGATCCCGTTTATTACAGCCCGGAGTGTGTACACAGGAAGATCCCGTTTATTACAGCCCGGAGTCTGTACACAGGAAGATCCCGTTTATTACACCCGGAGTACGTACACAGGAAGATCCCGTTTATTACAGCCCGGAGTGTGTACACAGGAAGATCCCGTTTATTACAGCCTGGAGTGTGTACACAAGAAGATCCCGTTTATTACAGCCCGGAGTGTGTACACTGGAAGATCCCGTTTATTACAGCCCGGAGTCTGTACACAGGAAGATCCCGTTTATTACAGCCTGGAGTGTGTACACAGGAAGATCCCGTTTATTTACAGCCCGGAGTGTGTACACTGGAAGATCCCGTTTATTACAGCCCGGAGTCTGTACACAGGAAGATCCCGTTTATTACAGCCTGGAGTGTGTACACAGGAAGATCCCGTTTATTTACAGCCCGGAGTGTGTACACAGGAAGATCCCGTTTATTACAGCCCGGAGTGTGTACACAGGAAGATCCCGTTTATTACAGCCCGGCGTCTGTACACAGGAAGATCCCGTTTATTACAGCCGAGGTTCATGTTACGTACTGGGCAGGGTTTTTAATAACATTTCGCCACGTTTCCCTCACCTTCCGGCTCCATGGCTCCTCGAGCCTCTCTCTCCAGCCGCTGTCTCAGGAGTTCGTGCTGTTTTGCCAGGTACTGTTTGATGAAGCTGTTTGAGCTCATCTCCTCCCCAATCTACAGATACAAAGATACAATCATTACAGCTCAGCGGGGCGACAGGCATGTACACACACAGATGTACACACACTCTCACTCTATCGGTGCCACATACACACGCGGATGTACACACACACTCTCTATCAGTGCCACGTACACACGCGGATGTACACACACTCTATCAGTGCCACGTACACACACGGATGTACACACACTCTCTCAGTGCCACGTACACACACGGATGTACACACACTCTCTCTCAGTGCCATGTACACACACGGATGTACACACTCTCTCTCTATCAGGGCCAGTTACACACGTGGATGTACACACACTCTCTCTATCAGTGCCACGTACACACACGGATGTACACACACACACTCTATCAGTGCCATGTACACACACGGATGTACACACACTCTCTCTATCAGTGCCACGTACACACACGGATGTACACACACTCTCTCTATCAGTGCCATGTACACACGCGGATGTACACACACACTCTATCAGTGCCACATACACACAGGGATGTACACATACACATTCTCTATCAGTGCCACGTGCCCACGCGGATGTACACATACTCTCTATCAGTGCCACGTACCCACACGGATGTACACACACTCTCTATCAGTGCCACGTACCCACACGGATGTACACACACACTCTCTATCAGTGCCACGTGCCCACGCGGATGTACACATACTCTCTATCAGTGCCACGTACCCACACGGATGTACACACACTCTCTATCAGTGCCACGTACCCACACGGATGTACACACACACTCTCTATCAGTGCCACGTACCCACACGGATGTACACACACTCTCTCTATCAGTGCCACGTACCCACATGGATGTACACACACTCTCTCTATCAGTGCCACGTACACACGCGGATGTACACACACACTCTCTATCAGTGCCACGTGCCCACGCGGATGTACACACACACTCTCTATCAGTGCCACGTACCCACACGGATGTACACACCTTCTCTATCAGTGTCACGTACACACACGGATGTACACACACTCTCGCTATCAGTGCCACGTGCCCACGCGAATGTACACACACACTCTCTATCAGTGCCACGTACCCACACGGATGTACACACACTCTCTCTATCAGTGCCACGTACACACGCGGATGTACACACACTCTCTATCAGTGCCACGTACACACGCGGATGTACACACCTTCTCTATCAGTGCCACGTACACACACGGATGTACACACACTCTCTCTATCAGTGCCACGTACACACGCGGATGTACACACACACACTCTCTATCAGTGCCACGTACACACGGATGTACATACGCTCTCTCTCTATCAGGGCCAGTTACACACGTGGATGTACACACACTCTCTCTATCAGTGCCATGTACACACGTGGATGTACACACACTCTATCAGTGCCACGTACACACACGGATGTACACACACTCTATCAGTGCCACGCACCCACACGGATGTACACACACACTCTCTATCAGTGCCACGTGCCCACGCGGATGTACACACTCTCTCTCTCTATCAGTGCCACGTACACACGCGGATGTACACACACTCTCTCTATCAGTGCCACGCGCCCACGCGGATGTACACACACACTATCAGTGCCACGTACACATGCGGATGTACACACACACTCTCTATCAGTGCCACGTACACACGCGGATCTACACACACTCTCTCTATCAGTGCCACGTGCCCACGCAGATGTACACACACACACTCTCTATCAGTGCCACGTACACACGCGGATGTACACACACACTCTCTATCAGTGCCACGTACACACGCGGATGTACACACACACTCTCTATCAGTGCCACGTACACACACGGATGTACACACACACACTCTCTATCAGTGCCATGTGCCCAGGCGGATGTACACACACATACTCTCTATCAGTGCCACGTACACACACGGATATACACACACACACTCTCTATCAGTGCCACGTACACACACGGATGTACACACACATACTCTCTATCAGTGCCACGTACACACACGGATATACACACACATACTCTCTATCAGTGCCACGTGCCCACGCGGATGTACACACACATACTCTCTATCAGTGCCACGTACACACACGGATATACACACACACACACTCTCTATCAGTGCCACGTGCCCACGCGGATGTACACACACATACTCTCTATCAGTGCCACGTACACACGGATGTACCCACACACACTCTCTATCAGTGCCACATGCCCACGCGGATGTACACACACTCTCCTGCCGCTGTCTCAGGAGTTCGTGCTGTTTTGCCAGGTACTGTTTGATGAAGCTGCTTGAGCTCATCTCCTCCCCAATCTACAGATACAAAGATACAATCATTACAGCTCAGCGGGGCGACAGGCATGTACACACACAGATGTACACACACACCCTCACTCTATCAGTGCCACGTACACACGCGATTGTACACACACACTCTCTCAGTGCCACGTGCACACGCGGATGTACACACACTCTCAGTGCCACGTGCACACGCGGATGTACACACACAATCTCCATCAGTGCCATGTACACAAGCGGATGTACACACACTCTCTCTATCAGTGCCACGTACCCACGCGGATGTACACACTCTCTTTATCCGTGCCACGTACACACGCGGATGTACACACACTCTCAGTGCCACGTGCACACGCGGATGTACACACACACTCTCCATCAGTGCCATGTACACACGCGGATGTACACACACTCTCTCTATCAGTGCCACATACACACACGGATGTACACACTCTATCCCGTGCCACGTACACACGCGGATGTACACACACTCTCTCTATCAGTGCCACATACACACACGGATGTACACACTCTATCCCGTGCCACGTACAGACGCGGATGTAGACACACACTCACTCTATCAGTGCCACGTACACACACACTCTCTATCTGTGCCACATACACACACAGATGTACACACTCTCTCTATCAGTGCCACGTACACACACGGATGTACACACACACTCTCTATCAGTGCCACGTACACACACGGATATACACACACACACTCTCTATCAGTGCCACGTGCCCACGCGGATGTACACACACATACTCTCTATCAGTGCCACGTGCCCACGCGGATGTACCCACACACACTCTCTATCAGTGCCACATGCCCACGCGGATGTACACACACTCTCCTGCCACTGTCTCAGGAGTTCGTGCTGTTTTGCCAGGTACTGTTTGATGAAGCTGTTTGAGCTCATCTCCTCCCCAATCTACAGATACAAAGATACAATCATTACAGCTCAGCGGGGCTACAGGCATGTACACACACAGATGTACACACACTCTCACTCTATCAGTGCCACGTACACACGCGATTGTACACACACACTCTCTCAGTGCCACGTGCACACGCGGATGTACACACACTCTCAGTGCCACGTGCACACGCGGATGTACACACACAATCTCCATCAGTGCCATGTACACAAGCGGATGTACACACACTCTCTCTATCAGTGCCACGTACCCACGCGGATGTACACACTCTCTTTATCCGTGCCACGTACACACGCGGATGTACACACACTCTCAGTGCCACGTGCACACGCGGATGTACACACACACTCTCCATCAGTGCCATGTACACACGCGGATGTACACACACTCTCTCTATCAGTGCCACATACATACACGGATGTACACACTCTATCCCGTGCCACGTACAGACGCGGATGTAGACACACACTCACTCTATCAGTGCCACGTACACACACACTCTCTCTCTATCAGTGCCACATACACACACAGATGTACACACTCTCTCTATCAGTGCCACGTATACATGCGGATATACACACACACTCTCTATCAGTGCCACGTACACATGCGGATATACACACACACTATCAGTGCCACGTGCACACGCGGATGTACACACACACTCTCTATCAGTGCCACGTGCACACGCAGATGTACACACTCTCTCTATCAGTGCCACATACACACGCGGATGTACACACACACTCTATCAATGCCACGTACACACACACTCTCTCTCTATCAGTGCCACATACACACAAGGATGTACACACACACTCTATCCGTGCCACATACACACGCGGATGTACACACACACTCACTCTATCAATGCCACGTACACACACACTCACTCTATCAGTGCCACGTACACACACTCTCTCTCTCTATCAGTGCCACGTACACACACTCTCTCTCTCTATCAGTGCCACGTACACACACGGATGTACACTCTCTATCAGTGCCATGTACACAAGCGGATATACACACACACACTCTATCAGTGCCACATACACACACAGATGTACACACACACATATTCTCTATCAGTGCCACGTACACACACGGATGTACACACACTCTATCAGTGCCACGCACCCACACGGATGTACACACACACTCTCTATCAGTGCCACGTGCCCACGCGGATGTACACACACACTCTCTATCAGTGCCACGTGCCCACGCGGATGTACACACTCTCTCTCTCTAACAGTGCCACGTACACACGCGGATATACACACACTCTCTCTATCAGTGCCACGCGCCCACGCGGATGTACACACACACTCTCTATCAGTGCCACGTACACACGCGGATATACACACACTCTCTCTATCAGTGCCACGTGCCCACGCGGATGTACACACACACTATCAGTGCCACGTACACATGCGGATGTACACACACACTCTCTGTCAGTGCCAAGTACACACGCGGATGTACACACACTCTCTCTATCAGTGCCACGTGCCCACGCAGATGTACACACACACACTCTCTATCAGTGCCACGTGCCCACGCGGATGTACACACACATACTCTCTATCAGTGCCACGTACACACACGGATATACACACACACACACTCTCCATCAGTGCCATGTACACACGCGGATGTACACACACTCTCTCTATCAGTGCCACATACACACACGGATGTACACACTCTATCCCGTGCCACGTACAGACGCGGATGTAGACACACACTCTCTCTCTATCAGTGCCACATACACACACAGATGTACACACTCTCTCTATCAGTGCCACGTGCCCACGCGGATGTACACACACACTCTCTCTATCAGTGCCACGTACACACACGGATGTACACACACACTCTCTATCAGTGCCACGTACACATGCGGATATACACACACACTCTCTATCAGTGCCACGTGCACACGCGGATGTACACACACACTCTCTATCAGTGCCACGTACACACGCAGATGTACACACACACTCTATCAGTGCCACATACACACGCGGATGTACACACACACTCTCTCTCTATCAGTGCCACATAGACACAAGGATGTACACACACACTCTATCCGTGCCACATACACACGCGGATGTACACACACACTCACTCTATCAATGCCACGTACACACACACTCACTCTATCAGTGCCACGTACACACACACTCTCTCTCTATCAGTGCCACGTACACACACTCTCTCTCTCTATCAGTGCCACGTACACACACGGATGTACACTCTCTATCAGTGCCATGTACACAAGCGGATATACACACACACACTCTATCAGTGCCACATACACACACAGATGTACACACTCTCTTTATCAGTGCCACGTACACACGCGGATGTACACACACACATATTCTCTATCAGTGCCACGTACACACACGGATGTACACACACTCTATCAGTGCCACGCACCCACACGGATGTACACACACACTCTCTATCAGTGCCACGCACCCACACGGATGTACACACACACTCTCTATCAGTGCCACGTGCCCACGCGGATGTACACACTCTCTCTCTCTATCAGTGCCACGTACACACGCGGATGTACACACACTCTCTCTATCAGTGCCACGCGCCCACGCGGATGTACACACACTATCAGTGCCACGTACACATGCGGATGTACACACACACTCTCTATCAGTGCCACGTACACACGCGGATGTACACACACTCTATCAGTGCCACGTGCCCACGCAGATGTACACACACACACTCTCTATCAGTGCCACGTGCCCACGCAGATGTACACACACATACTCTCTATCAGTGCCACGTACACACGCGGATGTACACACACACTCTCTATCGGTGCCACGTACACACACGGATGTACACACACACACTCTCTATCAGTGCCATGTGCCCACGCGGAGGTACACACACATACTCTCTATCAGTGCCACGTACACACACGGATGTACACACACACACTCTCTATCAGTGCCACGTGCCCACGCGGATGTACACACACATACTCTCTATCAGTGCCACGTACACACACGGATATACACACACACACAATCTCCATCAGTGCCATGTACACAAGCGGATGTACACACACTCTCTCTATCAGTGCCACGTACCCACGCGGATGTACACACTCTCTTTATCCGTGCCACGTACACACGCGGATGTACACACACACTCAGTGCCACGTGCACACGCGGATGTACACACACACTCTCCATCAGTGCCATGTACATACGCGGATGTACACACACTCTCTCTATCAGTGCCACATACACACACGGATGTACACACTCTATCCCGTGCCACGTACAGACGCGGATGTAGACACACACTCACTCTATCAGTGCCACGTACACACACACTCTCTCTCTATCAGTGCCACATACATACACAGATGTACACACTCTCTCTATCAGTGCCACGTGCCCACGCGGATGTACACACACACTCTATCAGTGCCACGTACACACACGGATGTACACACACACTCTCTATCAGTGCCACGTACACATGCGGATATACACACACACTCTCTATCAGTGCCACGTGCACACGCGGATGCACACACACTCTCTATCAGTGCCACGTACACACGCAGATGTACACACTCTCTCTATCAGTGCCACATACACACGCGGATGTACACACACACTCTATCAATGCCACGTACACACACACTCTCTCTCTATCAGTGCCACATACACACAAGGATGTACACACACACTCTATCCGTGCCACATACACACGCGGATGTACACACACACTCACTCTATCAATGCCACGTACACACACACTCACTCTATCAGTGCCACGTACACACACTCTCTCTCTCTATCAGTGCCACGTACACACACTCTCTCTCTCTATCAGTGCCACGTACACACACGGATGTACACTCTCTATCAGTGCCATGTACACAAGCGGATATACACACACACACTCTATCAGTGCCACATACACACACAGATGTACACACTCTCTTTATCAGTGCCACGTACACACGCGGATGTACACACACACATATTCTCTATCAGTGCCACGTACACACGCGGATGTACACACACACACTCTCTATCAGTGCCACGTACACACACGGATGTACACACACTCTCTCCATCAGTGCCACGTGCACACGCGGATGTACACACACAATCTCTATCAGTGCCACGTACACACACGGATGTACACACACTCTCTCCATCAGTGCCACGTACACACACGGATGTACACACACACTATCAGTGCCACGTGCCCACGCGGATGTACACACACTCTCTTTATCCGTGCCACGTACACACACAGATGTACACTCTCTCTCTATCAGTGCCACGTACACACGCGGATGTACACACATACTCTCTATCAGTGCCACGTACACACACGGATGTACACACATTCTCTATCAGTGCCACGTACACACGCGGATGTACACACACTCTCTCTATCAGTGCCACGTGCCCACGCGGATGTACACACACACTCTCTATCAGTGCCACGTGCCCACGCGGATGTACGCACTCTCTCTATCAGTGCTACGTACACACACGGATGCACACACTCTCTCTATCAGTGCCACGTACACATGCAGATGTACACACTCTCTCTCAGTGCCACGTACACATGCGGATGTACACACACACACTATCAGTGCCACATGCCCACGCGGATGTACACACACTCTCCAGCCGCTGTCCCAGGAGTTCGTGCTGTTTTGCCAGGTACTGTTTGATGAAGCTGTTTGAGCTCATCTCCTCCCCAATCTACAGATACAAAGATACAATCATTACAGCTCAGCGGGGCGACAGGCATGTACACACGCGGATGTACACACACTCTCTCTCTATCGGTGCCACATACACACGCGGATGTACACACGCTCTCTCTCTCTCAGTGCCACGTACACACACGGATGTACACACTCTCTCTCAGTGCCACGTACACACGGATATACATAAGCTCTCTCTCTCAGTGCCACGTACACACACGGATGTACACACACACACTATCAGTGCCACGTACACACGCGGATGTACACACACACACACCCTCTCTCAGTGCCACATACACACGCAGATGTACACACACACTTACTCTATCAAGACCGTGCACACATGTATGTACACGTGCACCAAGCCTCTTTAAGCAGCACCGCCCAAACCCACGACCACTACCATCTAGAAGGACAAGTGCAGCAGACACATGGGGAACACCCACCACCTGGAAGTTCCCCTCCGAGCCCCTCACCATCCCGACTTGGAAACACATCGGCCGTTCCTTCACTGTCGCTGGGTCCAAATCCTGGAACTCCCTCCCTAACAGCGCCGTGGGTGTACCTACACCACAGGGGACTGCAGCGGTTCAAGAAGGCAGCTCACCCACCACCTTCTCAAGGGGGCAATTAGGGATGGGCAATAAATGTTGGCCTAGCCAAGCGACACCCACTTCCCATGAACGAATAAAAATAAAAGGACAGAGCACACACAAGTACGCACACACACTATCTGGACCATGCACACACACGTATGTACATATACTCTCACTCTAAGGGCTGTGTGCACACTTATGCACTGTCAGGGGCGGGGGTTAAGACCT
>NW_027597681.1:47500-70016 GCF_964194155.1 Cetorhinus maximus
AGATCTTATCGCAGCGAGGGACCTGGCCCTGCCAACACAATCCTCTAAAGGAGGGATTGGGCTTGGACGCCCCGCGTCAGCCTTTCTATAATCCGTGCGGAATCTCGTTGGCCTGTCGGGTCCGGGGCACCGACACTGCCGGAGAGCTCCAGCTGCCTTGGCTGGGCTCGGGTTTAGCGGATTTTCCAACACGCGTGTCGAGTCTCCGCCGTCCCTCGAACTTGCTTCTCCGGGCTGAAAAGGATAAGGGTGTTGCTTTCCAGGCGGAGATTCCCCCCCCCTTGCCTCCCACACACACACCACGCACGGCTAAAAATTGTACACCCCTGGTTTGTCCTTGCAGGTCCCTTTCGAGTCTGTGAGTAAAGCCTCGCCGGGTCCTCTCGTCGTCCTATCTCTTAAGCACAGAGATGCGGGTGTCCGACTGCCCTGATATTTCAGCGCCGGCTACCCGGGTGGGTAGGAGGTTCGGTTTGAGGGCTGCCTACGTCTCCTTCCGCCTCACTCTCGCTGCCTCCTTCATCCTCCGCTGTCCTCACGACCTGACATACCTGCTCCTTTTTTATTTCCCTCCCTATGATGGTATTGTTCCATCACATAAGACATAGGCACATAAGACACAGGAGCAGAAATTAGGCCATTCGGCCCATCAAGTCTGCTCCGCCATTCAATCATGGCTGATAAAGTTTCTCAACCCCCATTCTCCCGCCTTCTCCCCGTCACCTTTGACCCCCCTTACCAATCAAGAACCTATCTATCTCGGTCTTAAATACACTCAATGACCTGTGGCCTCCACAGCCTTCTGTGGCAATGAATTCCATAGATTCACCACTCTCTCTGGCTAAAGAAGTTTCTCCTCATCTCTGTTCTAAAAGGTCTTCCCTTTACTCTGAGGCTGTGCCCTCGGGTCCTAGTCTCTCCTACTAATGGAAACATCTTCCCCCACGTCCCACTCTATCCAGGCCTTTCAGTATTCTGTAAGTTTCAATCAGATCCCCCCCTCATCCTTCTAAACTCCATCCAGTATAGACCCAGAGTCCTCGAACGTCCCTCATATGTTAAGCCTTTCATTCCTGGGATCGTACTTGTCATCGATGTGACGCAGCTGATTCTTTTTACCCTGCAATCTGGGGTGGGGGGAGGTCTATCAAATCATTTACTCTACCGTCCCTCTCGATTACCTCGTACGGACCGCTGAACTGTGCTTTCAGAGGCTCCCCTCTCCCCCCGCCCCCCCACCAATAAAGGCAACGACGCTAACGCTTTACCCCGTGGTTGTGATGTTCAGGTCACAGCTCGCTTATCTCACCCACTCCCTCATCTAACGTTTGAGAAACTTTTAAGAGGTTCATGAGCCAACTTTGCAGGTTCCCCGGGAGCTGTGCCTGGAACACGGGCACATCATCTAACACAGAGGGACCCGACCTTCCTCTCCTAATAACTTTCCTTTCATGAATGAGGAAGGTTTGAGGACTCTGGGTCTATACTCGATGGAGTTTAGAAGGATGAGGGCGGGGGGGGATCTGATTGAAACTTACAGAATACTGAAAGGCCTGGATAGAGTGGGACGCGGGGGAAGATGTTTCCATGAGTAGGAGAGACTAGGACCCGAGGGGCACAGCCTCAGAGTCAAGGGAAGACCTTTTGAGAACAGAGATGAGGAGAAACTTCTTTAGCCAGAGAGAGTGGTGAATCTATGGAATTCATTGCCACAGAAGGCTGTGGAGGCCATAGGTCATTGAGTGTATTTAAGACCGAGATAGATAGGTTCTTGATTGGTAAGGGGGGTCAAAGGTTACGGGGAGAAGGTGGGGAGAATGGGTTTGAGAAACTTATCAGCCATGATTGAATGGCGGAGCAGACTCGATGGGCCCAATGGCCTAATTTCTGCTCCTATGTCTTATGGTCTTATGAATGTCAGGGGACCTCTGACCTCGTGTCCATAAATTAATTCAAAGGCTGGGTGGGGGGAGCAGATGAGGAGCAGAAATTAGGCCATTCGGCCCATCGGGTCTGCTCCGCCATTCAACCATGGCTGATAAGTTTCTCAACCCCATTCTCCCCGCCTTCTCCCCGTAACCTTTGACCCCCCTTACCAATCAAGAACCTATCGATCTGGGTCTTAAATACACTCAATGACCTGGCCTCCACAGCCTTCTGTGGCAATGAATTCCATAGATTCACCACTCTCTCTGGCTAAAGAAGTTTCTCCTCATCTCTGTTCTCAAAGGTGCTGGGGAAAGGCATAAGTGTTTGAGTGGCTCCCGTATCTCTTGAGTGTGGTTATAGGCTTAGCCGTCTCATTTGAGGGACAAGGGGGGTTACTCTTCCCCACTCGACAAAATATCTTTATAACTCCCACGCATCTTATGCACCTCTCCTGAACTCTCAGCGGTGTTCACGCTGGGTTTCACAGCTGCAGTTAGGGGTACAGGCTTGATCTGTTGTGCTTTCACCCAGGGCTCTCCTTTTCCCGAATCGCCCTCGCGTACCCCGGCAAGTCCCACGGATTTCCCACGCCACTTCCGGCAATCGGCACAAAGGTGTCCCGCCTTGTTGGAACGGGAACACTTCGGCCTTCAAAGCTCACTTCCACCCTCAGCGCCCTTCCTTGCTGGCCCAACGAGGATTTCCCGGGCAATTCCCGGCTGTCCCTGGTTCTTCCCTGGCTAACTTGCCTTCCTTTCGCCTGCCCGCCTTCTCTATCCTTCTCGGGTTTGTGGGGGATGGTGGAAAGGAGGTTTCGATTTACGGACCCGTTCATAATGGTCAGTCATCTCTGTCCAGCTGTTGCAAGGCTCTGGACTTTAAACATGGGTTCTAACGACTGGAGGAAGCGAGTTTTTAAAAAGTCTTCCGGGGGAATTATTTCCCTGAGCGCTTTCTGTGTTGTCTCTACCTTTAACGCTCATATCCAACAGTCAAAATTACTCTGCTTTGCCCTCTCAAACTCAATAGGGGTCTGCTATTTCCTTACGTTTCGCCAATATGCCTCAGGGGCCAACTTATACACACTAAGAATAGTCTTTTTTTCACTGCATCATAATCCACAGGCAACTCTTCTGACAGCGATGCATATACCTCATGAGCTCTACCCGCCAACCTATACTGTAAGAGCAATGTCCAGGACTTCTATTGGCCATTTGGTTTGCTGAGCCGGCTTCTCAGCCGAAATAAAGAATGCCTCGAAGTGTCCCTTTCCTCGGACTTGTACAGATTTAAACATCTCCCTGCTGGGCTTTGGGTTGGAGGTGGGGTTTTTTTTTCTACCATCAGAACCTTCCTCGGCATCCGAGGCCTCTCCGTAAAGTTCCAGCCTATTAAAAGCCGATTGCCCTTTCTCGTTCCTCTTCCCTTCCCTTCCCTCCCTTGCTAACCGCTCTCTCAGGTGGACAAGTTATCACATTTCCCATCCTCGTTCTCTTGCCTTCTCTCGGTCCCTTTCTCTCTCCCGCCTGACTACTGGCTCCCTATGAAATACTGTCTCTTTTCCCATACCAATTGCTGTTATTCCGCATCCAATCACTCGCCATCCGCGTTTCAAATCCCAAAAGAGCCCCCAGCTTATTTTATGACTGGGATTTGGGGGGAGGGGGAAATGCGCGTACAATCCAGCCCTGCTACTCTGCAAGTTGTGCCATTAATTTAAAAGATTAATTGTCTCACCAAAAATAGCCAATCGTCTGCCTCCCCTACCGGTGTCCAGAACAAAAGAGTCTTCATCCAGAATAAAAGAGTCTTCAATAAACTCACAACGATTGTTTATTATAAAACAAAACTCCTTTTTAACGAGTTGCAAGTGCTGGTCAACACACAATTGTAATCGGGAAGTGTAACTATCTATCACTTCCTGAAGAATTCCCCCAACGCACGCACGCACACAGACACGGACAGGCACACACATGCACACACGGACAGGCACACACACGCATACACGGACAGGCACACACACGCACACACGGACAGGCACACAGGCAAGGACAGGCACACACACACGCAAGGACAGGCACACACACACGCAAGGACAGGCACACACACACGCAAGGACAGGCACACACACACGCAAGGACAGGCACACACACACGCAAGGACAGGCACACACACAAGGACAGGCAAATACGCACATGCCCCCCCCCCACACACACACACACACACACGCGCACGGACAGGCACACACACGCACGGACAGGCACACACACACACACGCATGGACAGGCACACACACATGCACACACACACATACTTGCATGCACGCGCACACACACATGCACACACACACATGCATATACACACAGACAAACAAAAGAAGAACAGATAAGAGTCTCTCTGCAGAGATGGCCTTTAGAGGGCGGGCGTTAAAAAATAAAGGATAAAGTCTGCAGGGTCTCGGCGCTCTCAACCTGGACTTTCCCTCCTGTGGGTCCCAGTGGGTGTCCGGAAGTTCTCACCAACCGGGTCGCAGCTTTGCAGGTTCAAAGGCAGACCGGTTACACTCAGATGAGGGCTCACTGGCTACAGGTCGACAGGCACACACGATTGCAGGCAGGGCAGAGAGAGCAAGAGAGAGGGGAGCCAGTTAGGGCAGCCTTCCTCCCTCAGCTTGTTCCCCTACAAGGCTGTCCTCAAAACCAAGCAGGTTCACAACTTCCAGTTTATTTCTTTTCCCCCTCTCTCCCCTGTGATTTCCAGCAAGTTGCCAAACTTTTGCCTTTTCAGTCCTTGCCCCATCGATTAAAGTGACTGCTGTTCGAAATAAACAACCAGATCTTCCTCAAGTACCACAGAGGTCAGGTGATTTTATTTTATTTTTTTGGGAAGAGGCCTGCTCGCTGAAAGTTTCAAAATGAACTTATGGCCTTTTTAAGAAAACAATCCCAGGTCAGCAGAATCCAGAAGACCGAGACATGCCAGGTCCTTCCGTTTTGTAAAAGAAAAAAAATCAGTCTCCATAAGACAAGGTTCGAACAACCCACACACTCTATCAGGACCGTTCACACATGTGTGTACACACACTTTCCCCCTCAGGGCTGTGCACACTTGTACGTTCGTGCACACTCACTCTTCAGCTGTGCACTTGAATGTACACACACACACTCGCTCTATCCGGACCCTGTACACATGTACATACACACATACTCACTCATGGCCATGCACACGCTCTCAGGGCCATGCACACCCGTATGTACGCATTCTCGCTCTCAGGGCCGTGCACACCCGTATGTACGCATTCTCACTCTCAGGGACGTGCACGCTCGTATGTACGCATTCTCACTCTCAGGGACGTGCACGCTCGTATGTACGCATTCTCACTCTCAGGGACGTGCACACTCGTATGTGCACACACACGCACATACGTGTACACGCACTCTCACTCTATAAGGGCTGTGTCACTTGTATGTAAACAGATACTGTCCGGTTTGTGCACAAGCTTACTCTGTCAGGACCGTGCACACTGGTTATATACATACTGTCACTCTCAGGGCCAAGCACACTCTCACAATATCAGGACTGTGCATATACATACGGACACACACACACACATTCTATCAGGACTGTACACACACATGTCTACACACAATCACCATCAGGACTGTGCACACACACAAGTACACACACTCACTATCAGGAATGTGCACACACGTACGTACACTCACTCTATCAGAGCCCACACACATATAAACACACTCATTCACTCTACTAGGACCATGCACACACGTATGTATACACACACACACTCTGCCAGACCGTGCACACACGTATGTACACACACCCTCATTCTCAGGGCCGTGCACACTCGTATGTACAGACTCTCAAATTCTCAGGGCCGTAGTCACTCACTCAGGACCCTGCGCACGTGGATGTACACCCACGCTCACCCTGTGCTGTGTACACACGCATATGCGCACACGCACAGCCCATGGAGAATACAGATTCCGTCACATTATGTCTGCTCCCTCAATCCAATTCTGTCGCACTGTATCCCCTTCCCCTGACTGCACCGTGTCACACTGTATCCCCTCTCCTGACACCTCCATGTCGCACTGTATCCCCTCCCCTAGCCCCGTGTCTCACCGTATCCCCTCCCCCGACCTCCCCGTGTTCCCTCCCCCAGCCCCGTGTCTTACCGTATCCCCTCCCCCAGCCCCGTGTCTCACCCTACGCCCTCCCCCGACCCCTCCGTGTCTCACCGTATCCCCTCCCCCAACACCGTGTCTCAACGTATCCCCTCCCCCGACCTCTCCATGTCGCACTGTATCCGCTTCCCAGCGTCCCCGTGTCACACTGTATCCCCTCCATGTTGCACCGTATCCACTCCGCCCAGCTCTACTGTATTCCGCCACTCCACTTCGCACTGCATCCCCTGCAACAGCCCCACCGTGTCTCACCATATCCCCTCCCCACCAGCCCCATGTCTCACCGTATCCTCTCCCCCAGCCCCGTGTCACACCGTATCCCCTCTCCCAGCCCCGTGTCTCACCGTATCCCCACACCCCGAACCCCCGTCTCACCATATCCCCTCCCCCAGCCTCGTGTCTCACCGTATCCCCTACCCCAGCCTCGTGTCTCACCGTATCCCCTACCCCAGCCTCGTGTCTCACCGTATCCCCTACCCCAGCCTCGTGTCTCACCGTATCCCCTACCCCAGCCTCGTGTCTCACCGTATCCCCTACCCCAGCCTCGTGTCTCACCGTATCCCCTACCCCAGCCTCGTGTCTCACCGTATCCCCTACCCCAGCACCGTGTCTTACCGTATCCCCTACCCCAGCACCGTGTCTCACCGTATCCCCTACCCCAGCACCGTGTCTCACCGTATCCCCTCCCCCCAGCCCCGGTCGCACCGTATCCCCTCCCCCGTGTCTCACCGTATCCCCTTCCCCCGGCCCCGTGTCTCACCGTATCCCCTCCCCCGATCCCCCCGTGTCTCACCGTATCCCCCCCCCCCAGCCCCGTGACTCACCGTATCCCCTCCCCCAACCTCCCCGTGTCTCACCGTATCCCCTCCCCCAACCTCCCCGTGTCTCACCGTATCCCCTCCCACATCCCCGTGTCTCACCGTATCCCCTCCCCCGACCTCCCCGTGTTCCCTCCCCCAGCCCCGTGTCTTACCGTATCCCCTCCCCCAGCCCCGTGTCTCACCCTACGCCCTCCCCCGACCCCTCCGTGTCTCACCGTATCCCCTCCCCCAACACCGTGTCTCAACGTATCCCCTCCCCCGACCTCTCCATGTCGCACTGTATCCGCTTCCCAGCGTCCCCGTGTCACACTGTATCCCCTCCATGTTGCACCGTATCCACTCCGCCCAGCTCTACTGTATTCCGCCACTCCACTTCGCACTGCATCCCCTGCAACAGCCCCACCGTGTCTCACCATATCCCCTCCCCACCAGCCCCATGTCTCACCGTATCCTCTCCCCCAGTCCCGTGTCACACCGTATCCCCTCTCCCAGCCCCGTGTCTCACCGTATCCCCACACCCCGAACCCCCGTCTCACCGTATCCCCTCCCCCAGCCTCGTGTCTCACCGTATCCCCTACCCCAGCCTCGTGTCTCACCGTATCCCCTACCCCAGCCTCGTGTCTCACCGTATCCCCTACCCCAGCACCGTGTCTCACCGTAGCCCCTCCCTCGGCCCCGTGTCTCACCGTAGCCCCTCCCCCGGCCCCGTGTCTCACCGTAGCCCCTCCCCCGTATCTCACCGTGTCCCCTCCCCCAGCTCCATGTCTCACCGTATCCCCTCCCCCGACCCACCCGTGTCTCACCGTATCCCCTCCCCCGATCCCCCCGTGTCTCACCGTATCCCCTACCCCAACCCCGTGTCTCACCGTATCCCCTCCCCCGATCCCCCCGTGTCTCACCGTATCCCCTCCCCCGATCCCCCCGTGTCTCACCGTAACCACTACCCCAACCTCCCCGTGTCTCACCGTATCCCCTCCCCCGATCCCCCCGTGTCTCACCGTATCTCCTCCCCCGATCCCGCCGTGTCTCACCGTAACCCCTCCCCCGATCCCCGTGTCTCACCGTATCCCCTACCCCAACCCCACCGTGTCTCACCGTATCCCCTACCCCAACCCCACCGTGTCTCACCGTATCCCCTCCCCCGATCCCCCCGTGTCTCACCGTATCACCTCCCCCGATCCCCGTGTCTCACCGTATCACCTCCCCCGATCCCCCCGTGTCTCATTGTATCCCCTACCCCAACCCCGAGTCTCACCGTATCCCCTCCCCCAGCCACGTCTCACCGTATCCCCTCCCCCGATCCCCCCGTGTCTCACTGTATCCCCTCCCCCAGCCTCGTGTCTCACCGTATCCCCTACCCTGATCCCCCGTGTCTCACCGTATCCCCTACCCTGATCCCCCGTGTCTCACCGTATGCCCTACCCCAGCCCCGTGTCTCACCGTATGCCCTACCCCAGCCCCGTGTCTCACCGTATGCCCTACCCCAGCCCCGTGTCTCACCGTATGCCCTACCCCAGCCCCGTGTCTCACCGTATCCCCTACCCCAGCCCCGTGTCTCACCGTATCCCCTACCCCGTGTCTCACCGTATCACCTCCCCCGATCCTCGTGTCTCACCGTATCGCCTCCCCCAGCCCCGTGTCTCACCGTATCGCCTCCCCCAGCCCCGTGTCTCACCGTATCCCTTCCCCCAGTCCAGTGTCATACTGTATCCCCTGCCCCCGACCCCTCAGTGTCTCACTGTATCCCCTCCCCAAGCCCCGTGTCTCACTGTATCCCCTCCCCAAGCCCCGTGTCTCACCGTATCCCCTCCCCCAGCCCCGTGTCTCACCGTATCCCCTCCCCAAGCCCCGTGTCTCACCGTATCCCCTCCCCTAGCCCCGTGTCTCACCGTATCCCCTCCCCCAGCCCCATGTCTCACCGTATCCCCTCCCCCAGCCCTGTGTCTCACCGTATCCCCTCCCTCGACCCCTCCGTGTCTCACCGTATCCCCTCCCCCAGCCCCGTGTCTCACCGTATCCCCTCCCCCAGCCCCGTGTCTCACCGTATCCCCTCCCTTGACCCCTCCGTGTCTCACCGTATCCCCTACCCCAGCCCCGTGTCTCACCGTATCCCCTACCCCGTGTCTCACCGTATCACCTCCCCCGATCCTCGTGTCTCACCGTATCGCCTCCCCCAGCCCCGTGTCTCACCGTATCGCCTCCCCCAGCCCCGTGTCTCACCGTATCCCTTCCCCCAGTCCAGTGTCATACTGTATCCCCTGCCCCCGACCCCTCAGTGTCTCACTGTATCCCCTCCCCAAGCCCCGTGTCTCACTGTATCCCCTCCCCAAGCCCCGTGTCTCACCGTATCCCCTCCCCCAGCCCCGTGACTCACCGTATCCCCTCCCACATCCCCGTGACTCACCGTATCCCCTCCCCCAGCCCTGTGTCTCACCGTATCCCCTCCCCAAGCCCCGTGTCTCACCGTATCCCCTCCCCTAGCCCCGTGTCTCACCGTATCCCCTCCCCCAGCCCCATGTCTCACCGTATCCCCTCCCTCGACCCCTCCGTGTCTCACCGTATCCCCTCCCCCAGCCCCGTGTCTCACCGTATCCCCTCCCCCAGCCCCGTGTCTCACCGTATCCCCTCCCTTGACCCCTCCGTGTCTCACCGTATCCCCTCCCCCAGCCCCGTGTCTCACCGTATCCCCTCCCCCAGCCCCGTGTCTCACCGTATCCCCTCCCTTGACCCCTCCGTGTCTCACCGTATCCCCTCCCCCAGCCCCGTGTCTCACCGTATCCCTTCCCCCAGCCCCTCCAGTGTCACACTGTATCCCCTGCCCCAGCGCCATGACGTTGCACCTTGCTCCTCCCCACCCCAGCTCCGTATCACGCTGTAACCCCTCCCCTCCCCTCCCCTCCGTCGGGTCCCACTGCTCTGCCAGGCCTCATGTCACCTTACCTGGGAGTTGGGTTGAAATCCGGAGTGCGAGGTTGAGTGTTTCTGCAACTGTTCCAGCATCAGGGCCTGCCACAGAATAAAAACAGGCTGGAATCAGAGGGAGGAGGGGGTTGTGAGGTGGGTGCGCGGTGGGGTGGAGCAGCGCGAGGCAGAGGCTGGGCGGGGAGGAATCGCTGCCGGAGTTTCGCAGGGGGTCGTGTCCCAGGCCCAACCATCTTCAGCTTTATTTCATCATTCACGGGGATGTGGGAGGGTCGCTGGGCCGGGCCCAGCATTTATTGCCCATCCCTAATTGCCCCTTGAGAAGGTGGTGGGTGACCTGCCTTCTTGAACTGCTGCAGTCCCTGTGGTGTAGGTACACCCACGGCGCTGTTAGGGAGGGAGTTCCAGGATTCTGACCTGTGGTGTAGGTACACCCACAGCGCTGTTAGGGAGGGAGTTCCAGGATTTTGTCCCTGTGGTGTAGGTACACCCACGGTGCTGTTAGGGAGGGAGTTCCAGGATTTTGTCCGTATGGTGTAGGTACACCCATGTCACTGTTAGGGAGGGAGTTCCAGGATTTTGTCCCCTGTGTGGTGTAGGTACACCCACAGCGCTGTTAGGGAGGGAGTTCCAGGATTTGGACCCAGCGACAGTGAAGGAATGGCCGATATATTTCCAAGTCGGGATGGTGAAGGGCTCGGAGGGGAACTTCCAGGTGGTGGTGTTCCCCATGTGTCTGCTGCCCTTGTCCTTCTAGATGGTAGTGGTCGTGGGTTTGGGCGGCGGTTGTCTAAGGAGCCTTGGCGAGTTGCTGCAGTGCATCTTGTAGATGGTACACACACTGCTGTTACTGTGCGTCGGTGGTGGAAGGAGTGACTGTTTGTGGATGTGGTGCCGATCAAGCGGGGCTGCTTTGTCCTGGATGGTGTAGAGCTTCTTGAGTGTTGTGGGAGCTGCACTCATCCAGGCAAGTGGGGAGTATCCCATCACACTCCTGACTTGTGCCTTGTAGATGATGGATAGGCTTTGGGGGAGTCAGGAGGTAAGTTACTCTCTGCAGGATTCCCAGCCTCTGACCTGCTCTTGTAGCCACAGTATTTATCTGGCTGGTTCGGTTCAGTTTCTGGTCAATAGTAACCACCAGGATGTTGATAGTCGGGGATTCAGTGATGGTAATGCCATTGAACATCAAGGGGGCGATGGTTGGATTCCCTCTTGTTGGAGATGGTCATTGCCTGACACTTGCATGGCGCGAATGTTACTTGCCACTTGTCAGCCCCAAGCCTGGATATTGTCCAGGTCTTGCTGCATTTGGACATGGGCTGCTTCATGTATCTGAGGAGTCGCGAATGGTGCTGAACATTGTGCAATCATCAGCGAACATCCCCACTTCTGACCTTATGATGGAAGGTCATTGATGAAGCAGCTGAAGATGGTTGGGTCGAGGACACTACCCTGAGGAACTCCTGTAGTGATGTCCTGGAGCTGAGATGACTGACCTCCAACAACCACAACCATCTTCCTTTGTGCTGGGTATGACTCCAACCAGCGGAGAGTTTTCCCCCTGATTCCCATTGACTCCAGTTTTACTAGGGCTCCTTGATGCCACACCCGGTCAAATGTGGCCTTGATGTCAAGGGCAGTCACTCTCACCTCACGTCGGGAGTTCAGCTCTTTTGTCCATGTTTGAACCAAGGCTGTAATGAGGTCAGGAGCTGAGTGTCCCTGGCGGAACCCAAACTGGGCATCAGTGAGCAGGTTATTGTTAAGCAAGTGCCGCTTGATAGCACTGTTGATAACCCCTTCCATTACTTTACTGATGATGGAGAGTAGACTGATGGGGAGGTAATTGGCCGGGTTGGATTTGTCCTGCTTTTTGTGGACAGGACATACCTGGGCAATTTTCCTCTAAAACCATAGAAGAGTTAATACACAGAAAGAGGCCATTCAGCCCATCTTGTCTGCACCAGCCAAGAAGGAAGTAAAACCTTTAAAAAACTAGCCGCTGGTTTTAATCCCGCTTTCCAACCCCTGGTCCGTAGCCCTCGCAGGTTCCAGCACCTTCAGGTGCAGATCCAGGTTCCTTATCAATGAGTTGAGCGTTTCAGCCTCAACCACCAAATTAGGCAGCGAATTCCAGACCCCCACCACCCTCTGGGTGAAGAGGTTTTCCCTCTAATCCTTCTACCCATCACCTTCAATCTATGCCCCCTACTAATTGACCCCTCAGTTATAGGCGGGGGGAAACGAGTCTTTCCTGTCTATACCCCTATCTAGGACCCTCATCATTTTGTACCCCTCAATCAGGTCACCCCCTCAGCCTCCTCTGTTCTGAGGAAAACAAACCCTCCCCCAGCCTGTCCCAATCTCTCCTCACGGCCGCAATTTTCCAGCCCTGGCAACATCCTTGTCAATCTCCTCTGCGCTCTCTCTCTCCAGAGCGATTCTGTCCTTCCTGTAATGTGATGACCTAGAACTGCGTCCACACACAATTCCAGCTGTGGCCTAACCAGCGTTTTATACAGTTCCAGCATCACCTCCCTGCCTTTGTATTCAGTACCTCGCCCAGTCAAGGGGGCAGCGTTCCCTGTGCTTCCTCGACCACCTCATCCACCTGTCCTGCCACCTTCAGGGGCCTGTGGACATGCTCTCCAAGGTCTCTCACTTCCTGAACCCCTCTCAATACCCTCCCAGTTTATGGGAGTACTCTCTTGCCTTGTTTGCCCCCTCCCCAAGTGCATTATTACCTCACGCTTCTCCGGACTGAATCCCATTTGCCACTTCTCCGCCCCAGAGACCAAGCCATTGATATCGTTCTGGAGACGACATCTACCCTCTTCACCATCAACCACACGGCCAATTTCTGCGTCATCTGCAAATTTCCCAATCTTGCCTCCCAAGTTTAGGTCTAAATCATTAATATATGCCACAAACAGCAAGGGCCCCAACACTGAGCCCTGTGGAACACCACTGGAAACCGTTTTCCAGTCGCTAAAACATCCACCGACCATTCCCCCTTTGTTTCCCGTCACTGAGCCAATTTTGGATCCAACCTGCCCCCTTCCCCTCTATCCCATGGGATCTCACTTTCCTGACCAGTCTGCCAATGTGGGACCTTGTCGAGTGCCTTTACTGAAATCCATGTAGACCACATCCACTGCACGACCCTCATCAATCCTCCTTCTTACTTCCTCAAAACATTCTATTCAGTTAGTAAGACCCGATCTTCCCCCAAAACAAAACCATGCTGACTGTCCCCGGTTAATCCGTATCTTACTCAGTGACAGTTTATCCTGTGTCTCAGAATTGATTCTAATAATTTTCTACATAGCCGGGTAGACGCCAGTGTTGTAGCTTGGCTAAGGGGAGCGGCAAGTTCTGGAGCACAAGCCTTCAGTACTATTGCTGGAATATTGTAAGGGCCCCATAGCCTTTGCAGTATCCAGTGCCTTCAGCCGTTTCTTGATATCACGTGGAGTGAATCGAATTGGCTGAAGACTGGCGTCTGTGATGCTGGGGACCCCCAGAGGAGGCCGAGATGGTATCAGCCACTCGGTACTTCTGGCTGAAGATTGTTGCGAATGCTTCAGCCTCATCTTTTGCACTGATGTGCTGGGCTCCTCCATCATTGAGGATGGGGATATTTGTGGAGCCTCCTACTCCAGTGAGTTGTTTAATTGTCCACCACCATTCACAGCTGGATGCGGCAGGACTGCAGAACTTAGATCTGATCCGTTGGTTGTGAGATCGCATAGCTCTGTCTATCACTTGCTGCTTATGCTGTTTGACATGCAAGTAGTCCTGTGTTATAGCTTCACCAGGTTGACACCTCATTTTTAGGTATGCCTGGTGCTGCTCCTGGCATGCCCTCCTGCTCTCTTCACTGAACCAGGGTTGATCCCCTGGCTTGGTGGTAATGGTAGAATGGGGGATATGCTGGGCCATGAGGTTACAGATTGTGTTCGAGTACAATTCTGCTGCTGCTGATGGTTCACAGCGCCTCATGGATGCCCAGTCTTGAGTTGCCAGGGTCGACAGGGCTGAAGCTGCCATTATTGCCGGCTGATCCGACTTGGTTTTCATTACTTTTAGGCTCCGTAGCTGTTTGATACAACTGAGTGGTCGGCCTATTCTAGAGGGGCAGTTAAGAGTCAACCACATCGCTGTGGGTCTGGAGTCACGTGTAAGAACAGCAGATTTCTTCCTTCCATGAACCCAGATGGGTTTTTTTACGAAAATGGTTTCATCGTCTCCATGACTGAGACTAGCTTTTACACTCCAGACTTTTATTAACCAAATTTAAATTCTACCAGTCGTGGTGGGATCTGAGCCTGTGTCCCGTTCCCGCACCCCCCTCCAGAATATTAGCCTAGGCCTCTGGATACTCGCCCAGTGATATTACCACTATTCCACCATCTCCCTGTTCACCAATGCTACATCAATCAGGATAAATGCAGCAAGACCTGGACAATATCCAGGATTGGGCTGACCAGTGGCAAATAGCATTGGCGGCACACAAGTGTCAGGCAATGACCATCTCCGACAAGAGAAAATCCAACCATCGCCCTCTTGACATTCAATGGCATTACCATCACTGAATCCCCCACTATCAACATCCTGAGGGTTACCATTGACCAGAAACTGAACTGGACCCAGCCATATAAATACTGTGGCTACAAGAGCAGGTCAGAGGCTGGGAATCCTGTGGAGAGTAACTCACCTCCTGACTCCCCAAAGCCTGTCCACCATCTACAAGACACAAGTCAGGAGTGTGATGGGATACTCCCCACTTTGCCTGCATGAGTGCAGCTCCCACAACACTCGAGAAACTCGACACCGTCCAGGACAAAGCAGCCCCGCTTGATCGGCACCACATCCACAAACATTCACTCCCTCCACCACCGACGCACGGTAGCAGCAGTGTGTGTACCATCTACAAGATGCACTGCAGCAACTCGCCAAGGCTCCTTCGACAGCACCTTCCAAACCCATGACCGCTACCATCTAGAAGGACAAGGGGCAGCAGACACATGAGGAACACCACCACCTGGAAGTTCCCCACCGAGCCCCTCACCATCCTGATTTGGAAATATATCGGCCGTTCCTTCACTGTCGCTGGGTCAAAATCCTGGAACTCCCTCCCTAACAGCACTGTGGGTGTACCTACACCACAGGGACAAAATCCTGGAACTCCCTCCCTAACAGCGCCGTGGGTGTACCTACATCACAGGGACAAAATCCTGGAACTCCCTCCCTAACAGCGCTGTGGGTGTAACTACACCACAGGGACAAAATCCTGGAACTCTCTCCCTAACAGCACTGTGGGTGTACCTACACCACACAGGGGACAAAATCCTGGAACTCCCTCCCTATCAGCGCTGTGGGTATACCTACACCACAGGGGACTGCAGCGGTTCAAGAAGACAGCTCACCCCCACCTTCTCAAGGGGCAATTAGGGATGAGCAATAAATGCTGGGCCCAGCCCAGCAACCCCACACATTGCAAGAATGAAAGAAGAAATGAGACAATGCATTTTGGGAGAAGGAGCAAGGTACAACAAATGGTAGGATTCTGTGACGTGTCGGGGAACAGAGAGAGGGTTTGGAGTACCTGACCAAGGTAAGAACCATTAACAATAGGTGTAAGGAGTAGGCCATTCGGCCCCTCGAGCCTGCTGCGCCAGTCGGTACAATCGAGGCTAACCTGACTGTGGCCTTAACTCCACTTTCCTGTCTCCCTCCTATAAGCCTCGACCCCCTTGTCGACCAAGAATCTGTCCAACTCAGCCTTGGATAGAGTCAGCGACCCGGCCCTCCACCGCTCTCTGGAAAAGAGACTTCCACAGAGCGACGACCCCCTCGAGAGAAGAAATTCCTCCTCATCTGTATCTGAAACGGGACACCCCTTATTCTGAACCTGCGTCCCCTCGATCGAGGTTCCCCCACAACATCTCACGTCTACCCTGTCGAGCCCCCTCTCAGAATCATATTTATATTTCAAGAAGATCACCTCTCGTTCTTCTAAACTCCGACAAGTATGGGCCCAACACGTCCAACCTTTCCTCACGAGACAACCCTTTTTCGCCCCAGGAATCAGCCGAGTGAACCTTCGAACTGCCTCCTATGCAAGTATATCCTCTTTAACGTCAGGAGACCGAAACTGTCCACAGTACCCCCAGGTGCGGACTCACCAACACCCCTGTACAGCTCTAGAAAGACTTCCACAACTTTTATTCTGCATCCCCCTCGCAATGGGGGCCCGCGTTCCATTTCCCTCCCTCACCACTCGCTGCATCTGTATACTAACTGTTTTTGTGATCCATGCACCAGGACGCCCAGATCCCTCTGCACCTCAGAGTTCCGCAGTCTCTCTCTCCATTTAAATAACGCTCCCTCTTTTCTGTTCCCTCTGCCAAAGCAGACAACTTCGCATTTTCCCATATTATACTCCATCTACCAAATTTTCGCCCGTTCGCTCAACCGACCCATGTCCCTTTGCAGGCTCTTTGTATCCTCCTCTCAGCTTGCTTTCCTACTTTTATATCATCGACATACCGAGGAAGAGGAGGACTTGGAAAGGCAGGCTGCGGTTAAAGTCGGTGACCCACCAAGACCAGTCGGGATGCATCCGAATATTAAGGGGAGCAAGGGTGTTAAGTTGCGCAAGTGCTGGCCTTAATCTTTCAATCCTCCTTAAGATGCAGGGGTGGTACCAGAGGACCAGAGAATTGCATTGGTTCAGAAAATAAAAAGGGGGTCATAGAATCACCGAGTCATTTGGGCACAGGAGGAGTCCATTCGGACGTGGGTGTCGCTGGCTATGCCAGCATTTATTGCCCATCCCCTAATTGTCCTCGTTCAGAGTCAACCACATCCCTGGAACCGTTCCACTCAATCTCTCTCTTCACCCTCTCAAGGGCCCTCATGTCCTTCCTATAGTGGGGGTGACCGGAACTGGACATAATTCTCTAGTTATGTCCTAACCAGAGCTTTATAAAGGTTCAGTGTAACCTCCCAGCTTTTGTCCTCAATGCCTCTGTTGATGAAGCCCCAGGTCCTATATTCTTTGCTAACCCCGCTCTCTCTCGCTCTGTCCTGCCCCCTTCAAAGATCGATGTCCATGAACCCCCAGCTCCCTCTGTCCCTGCGGAACTCTTCAGGACTCTGCCGCTGAGTCGATATTTCCTCTCCCTGTCCCTCCTGACAAAATGCATCACCCTCACACTTCCTCTGTATTAAACTGCATTTGCCGCTGGCCTGCCCATCCTGCCAGCCACTACTAATTGGTTAATTGGTCAGTAAAGGCCTTTGGAGGGCGGAGGGGGGAGAAACGAGGAGGTGACCTCTCCTGATTGGCCAGTCAGTCAGTGATGGCCTCTCCTGATTGGTCTGTCAGTGATGGCATTGGGAGGGGGGGGGGGGGGGGGCAATGGCCTCTCTTCATTGGTCAGTCAGTGATGGCCTCTCCTGATTGGTCAGTCAGTGATGGCCTCGCCTGATTGGTCAGTCAGGGATGGCCTTGGGAGGGAGAGGCCTGGACTCTCCTGATTGGTCAGTCAGTGATGGCCTCACCTGATTGGTCAGTCAGTGATGGCCTCGCCTGATTGGTCAGTCAGTGATGGCCTCGCCTGATTGGTCAGTCAGTGATGGCCTCGCCTGATTGGTCAGTCAGTGATGGCCTCGCCTGATTGGTCAGTCAGTGATGGCCTCGCCTGATTGGTCAGTCAGGGATGGCCTTGGGAGGGAGAGGGGAGGCCCTAGCCTCTCCTGATTGGTCAGCCATTCCCCCCCCCCCCCCACCCCACCCCACCCCACCCACCCACACACCTCTCTCCACCAGGCGGGGTCTCAGGGCGCAGGCGCAGTTCTGCTCCCCCCGCGCCCAGCCCCACCCACCACGCCAGAGAGGGGCTTTTCCACAGCCCAGCCGGCCGCCGGCACTGACGAGCACGCAGGCGCGAGATCGCCTCGCCCAACCACCTATACACCCCCACGGCGCAGGCGCGCCAGGTAAGCGACGGCACCCACCCCCCCCCCCCCCCACCCACCCCAGGTCTGACTGCGCAGGCGCCCAAGGTGGAGGAGGAGGAGGAGGGGGGGGACTCTGGACCGACCCCCCCCAACCCCCTTCCTCCCTCCTCCTCCCCCCTCCCCCACCCGCTCTCGCGCGACACAAACAAGCGGAGCGGCCGTTAAAGGCAGCCCGGGGACAGCGGCGGGGCCTCCTCCCGCTTCCCGAGCCAGCGGCCTCTCGCCCCGCGCACTCCCCCCGGGCACCTCACCCCCTTCAGCCGCTTGATCAGCGCGTTCTTGGAGCCGCTCTTGGCCAGGCCCCGCTCCTCCAGGGCCGCCTTCAGGTCAGTCACCCGCAGCTTCTGCAGCTCCTTGCCGTCCAGAGTCACGTCTTCCAGGTCCGCCATTTTGCCTTCTCTTCCCCCGCTCTCGGGTTGTCCGCGGGGGGGGGGGGGGGGGGAGAGGGAAAGCAAGGGGGCGGAGTCCAGGGCCGCCGCCACCACCACCACCACCGTTGTCGTCGTCGTCGTCGTCGTTGGCACGTACGCT
Organism: Cetorhinus maximus; assembly: GCF_964194155.1. Taxonomy (NCBI): domain Eukaryota; kingdom Metazoa; phylum Chordata; class Chondrichthyes; order Lamniformes; family Cetorhinidae; genus Cetorhinus; species Cetorhinus maximus. Next base: position 65,940 of record NW_027597681.1, read on the forward strand.
TCGGCTCTTTCCGGATCCGCTTCGGCTCTTTCCGGAAACCGGTGGGCGGGGCGGGACGTTCGGCTCTTTCGCGCGATCCGCTTCGGCTCCGTCCGGCTGGGGGCGGGGCCAGTGACGACGTGGTTCAGGACGTTGGGCGGCGTTTTCGGCTCGGCGGTGGCTGACCCCGACCCCCCCCCCCCCCCCCCCCCAGGGAGAGGCGGAGCAAGTGACGTCAGAGCTGCCGACTCTTGACGGACTCCCCTTGGTCCCGCCCTTTCTCCGGAGCTTGTTGGGGGGGGGGGGCCACCATTGGCAAACGGGACCTCGGCCATTTCCGGAACCTTTCGGCTATCTCCGGTGGAGGGACCCAATGGAGGGGCGGGGCAAGTGACGTCAGCGCCAACCGACGCCCTTGATCCGTCCGTTCTTCCTGAGCTTTTTGTGGTGGGGTGGGGTGGGGTGGGGGGGTCTATTATTGACAATCACTGTCCCGCCCCACCGGGACCTCGGCCATTTCCGGTACCTTTCGGCCCAACTCTGTTGGACCGACCCAAGGGAGGGGCGGAGCAAGTGACGTCAGCGCCGCCGACTCTTGCCGGATGCCCTCGGTCAACCGTCCCACCCCCCCCCCATTTGAACTTGGAGGGAGGGGGCGGTGCCAGTGACGTCACCGTCACCCCGACCTCGGCCATTTCCGGAGCCTTTCGGCTCTTTCCGGGGGGCCGTTCACCGACCAGGTTTTACGTCCAATTCAACCCGCGGTTTTTTACTTGCTGCTAGTTGATTATATTTTATTCTTATTTTTTTTTCAAAGCTTGACACCTCATCGGCCAACGTCGCATCACTCATTGGCGGTGAGTTGACGGTTACCGACGCGGGTCGAACCTTCGGCACTTTCCGGAAACACTCGGTAATTTCCGTAACCTTGGTTTGTTTTGATTCGATTTTTAAATCCGGGAAGCGTCACTCCATCAATCCCTCGCTCGGTTTTCCCCCCGACCCTAAATCTCGGACGTTTCCGTCTTTCTTTATTATTTTTTGTTTGGTTAAATTAATATTGGCGTTTCGGCCTTTTCCAGCCAGGGTTTCGGCAATTTCTGTTTAGGGTTGGGCCCTCGCGGGCGTTTTACTTCCGGTGAGGGCGGGTACTTCCTGTCCTATCCGATTGGCGCGCTCACTCCCTCAACCGTCCATGCTTCGGCTACTTCCGGAAGCCTTCGGCTCTTTCCGTCGAAGGGCGGGGCCAAACGCGGAAGCAGCCCCTTAGTGCGACTCACCTTAAAGGGGAACGCCACACCCCCTCTCCCTCCACCATGAACATTGAGAGTCTGTGGAGGGTTTCGGATAACAGAAAACAGGAGCAGCCTCGTGAGTTTATTAAAAAGCAAAGAACAAGGCACACAGAGGTGAGTGTGTCCCCCTTCTCATCAAACACCAGCAAAATAAACAGCAACAACAGGAGGCCATTCAGCCCCTCTAGCTTGTCCAGCCACTCGGCGTTGTCCACAGTTCATCTGCATCTTAACTTCAGTGAGACCTCACTCGGAGCACCGTGCACAGTTCCGGTCTCCGTATCCCTCGGTAAGACCACACTCGGAGCACCGTGCACAGTTCCGGTCTCCGTATCCCTCGGTAAGACCACACTCGGAGCCCCGTGCACAGTTCCGGTCTCCGTATCCCCCCCTCGGTTAGACCACACTCGGAGCACCGTGCACAGTTCCGGTCTCCGTATCCCCTCGGTTAGACCACACTCGGAGCACCGTGCACAGATCCGGTCTCCGTATCCCCCTCGGTTAGACCACACTCGGAGCACCGTGCACAGTTCCGGTCTCCGTATCCCCCTCGGTTAGACCACACTCGGAGCACCGTGCACAGTTCCGGTCTCCGTATCCCCCTCGGTTAGACCACACTCGGAGCACCGTGCACAGTTCCGGTCTCCGTATCCCCCTCGGTTAGACCACACTCGGAGCACCGTGCACAGTTCCGGTCTCCGTATCCCCCTCGGTTAGACCCACACTCGGAGCACCGTGCACAGTTCCGGTCTCCGTATCCCCCTCGGTTAGACCACAGTCGGAGCACCGTGCACAGTTCCGGTCTCCATATCCCCCTCGGTTAGACCACACTCGGAGCACCGTGCACAGTTCCGGTCTCCGTATCCCCCTCGGTTAGACCACACTCGGAGCACCGTGCACAGTTCCGGTCTCCGTATCTCTCGGTTAGACCACACTCGGGGCACCGTGCACAGTTCTAGTCTCCGTATCCCTCGGTTAGACCACACTCGGAGCACCGTGCACAGTTCCGGTCTCCGTATCTCTCGGTTAGACCACACTCGGGGCACCGTGCACAGTTCCGGTCTCCGTATCCCCCCCCACCCGGTTAGACCACACTCAGAGCAGCGTGCACAGTTCCGGTCTCCGTGTCCCCCTCGGTTAGACCACACTTGGAGCACCGTGCACAGTTCCGGTCTCCGTATCCCCCTCGGTTAGACCACACTCGGAGCACCGTGCACAGTTCCGGTCTCCGTATCCCCCTCGGTTAGACCACACTCGGAGCACCGTGCACAGTTTCCAGTCTCCGTATCCCTCGGTTAGACCGCACTCGGAGCACCGTGCACAGTTCCAGTCTCTGTATCCCTCGGTTAGACCACACTCGGAGCACCGTGCACAGTTCCGGTCTCCATCTATCGGAGAATCACCAGCTTCTCTTCCTGCCCGGTCACCGTTACCTCTGATGACCCCCAGAGATCGATCTTTGGCCCCGTACTCGTTCCCATCCACACGCTGCCCCTCAGTAATATCATCAGAAGGCACAGCGTGATTTTTCGCACGTACACCGACGACACCCAGCTGGACTCACCCACCTACCTCCCTGGACTCCTCCACTCTCCAAATTGTCGGCCCGCTTATCCGACGTCCATTCCCCGAGGAGCGGAGATTCCCTCTGACTCAATATCGGGAAGACAGAAGCCAATGTTTTCAGCTCCCACTCCGAATTCCGCTCCCAGGTTACCGACGCCGTCCCTCCCCCCGGCAACTGTCTGAGATTAAACCGGTCTCTCCACACACTCTCTCCTTGGCGTCAGGTTTGACCTCGAGATGAGCTTGGCGTTTCCCGTTTTTTCTGGCAGCCCCTACACCCCTCCCTATCTCTGTAGCCTCCTCCAGCCCCTACACCCCTCCCTATCTCTGTAACCTCCTCCAGCCCCCTACACCCCTCCCTATCTCTGTAACCTCCTCCAGCCCCTACACCCCTCCCTATCTCTGTAGCCTCCTCCAGCCCCTACACCCCTCCCTATCTCTGTAAACTCCTCCAGCCCCTACACCCTCCCTATCTCTGTAACCTCCTCCAGTCCCTCCCTATCTCTGTAACCTCCTCCAGCCCTCTACACCCCTCCCTATCTCTGTAACCTCCTCCAGCCCCCTACACCCCTCCCTATCTCTGTAACCTCCTCCAGCCCTCTACCCCCCTCCCTATCTCTGTAAACTCCTCCAGCCCCTACACCCCTCCCTATCTCTGTAACTTCCACCAGCCCCTACACCCCTCCCTATCTCTGTAACTTCCACCAGCTCCTACACCCCTCCCTATCTCTGTAACCTCCTCCAACCCCTACACCCCTCCCTATCTCTGTAACCTCCTTCAGTCCCTACACCCCTCCCTATCTCTGTAACCTCCTCCAGCCCCTACACCCCTCCCTATCTCTGTAACCCCCTCCAGCCCCTACACCCCTCCCTATCTCTGTAACCTCCTCCAGTCCCTCCCTATCTCTGTAACCTCCTCCAGCCCCCTACACCCCTCCCTATCTCTGTAACGGGGGGTGGGAACAGGCAGTAGAGTGGAGTAAAGGCCACAGTCAGATCAGCTGTGATTATTGATGGGTGGAGGGGGGTGGGGAGGGGCTGAATGACTGATTTGTGGTCCGAATTGGCAGGTTCTGATGTGTTTTCTCTCTCTCCCCCCCCGCCCCCCCTCTCTCTCCCCCCCCCGCCCCGCCCCCCCTCTCTCTCCCCCCCGCCCCCCCTCTCTCTCTCCCCCGACCCCCCTCTCTCTCTCCCCCTCTCTCCCCCCCGCCCCCCCTCTCTCTCCCCCCCACCCCCC
>NW_027597682.1:0-70005 GCF_964194155.1 Cetorhinus maximus
AAGGGAGAGAGAATGAGATCACGGTGAGTTTAAAGGGACAGAGAGTGAGATCACGGGGAGGTTAAAGGGACAGAGAGTGAGATCACGGGAAGGTTAACGGGACAGAGAGTGAGATCACGGGGAGGATAAAGGGACAGAGATTGAGATGACTGGGAGGTTTAAGGGACAGAGAGTGAGGACACGGGGAAGTTAAAGGGACAGAGAGTGAGATCACCGGGAGGTTAATGGGACAGAGAGTGAGATCGCGGGGAGGTTAAAGGGACAGAGAATGAGATCACGGGGAGGTTTATAGGACAGAGTGAAATCACGGGGAGGTTCAAGGGACAGAGAGTGACATCAAAGGAAGGCTAAAGAGACAGAGAGTAAGATCACGTGGAGGTTAAAGCGACAGCGAGTTGGATCACGGGGAGGTTAATGGGACTGAGAGTGATATCACGGGGAGTTTAAAGGGACAGAGAGTGAGATCACGGGGAGTTAAATGGGACAGAGAGCTATATCAGGGAGGTTTTAGGGACAGAGAATGAGATCACAGGGAGGTTAAATGGACAGAAAGTGAGATCAGGGGCTGGTTAAATGGACAGATATTGAGATCACGGGAAGATTAAATGGACAGAGTGACATAACTGGCACGTTAAAGGGACAGAGATTGAGATCACGGGGAGATTTAAGGGTCAGAGAGTGAGATCCCGGGGAGGTTAAAGGGACAGAGAGTTAGATGACGGTGAGGTTAAATGGACATAGAGTGAGATCACGGGGAGGTTAAAGGGACATGGTGTGAGATTACGGGGAGGTTAAAGGTACAGAGAGAGTAAACGGGGAGGTTAAAGCGACAGTGAATGAGATCACGGGCAGATTAAAGAGACAGAGATTGAGATCATGCGGAGTTTAAAGGGACAGAGAGTGAGAATACGGGTAGGTTAAAGGGAAAGAGATTGAGATCACGGGGAGGTTAAAGGGACAGAGAGTGAGATGACAGGGAGATTAAAGGGACTGAGAGTGAGATCACGGAGAGGTTAAAGGGACTGAGAGTGAGATAACGGGTAGATTAATGGGACAAAGAGTGTGATCACGGGGAGGTTAAAGGGACAGAGAGTGAGATCAAGGGGAGGTTATAGGGACAGAGAGTGATATCACGTTGAGGTAAAAGGGACAGAGAGTGAGATCTGGGGAGGTTAATGGGACAGAGAGTGAGATCAAGGGGAGGTTAAAGGTACAGAGAGTGAGATCACGGGGAGGTTAAAGAGACAGAGACTGATATCACGGGGAGGTATAAGGTATAGAGACTTAGATCACGGGGAGGTAAAAAGGACAGGGTGTGAGATTACAGGGAGGATAAAGGGACAGAGAGAGTTAACGGGGAGGTTAAAGCGACAGAGTGAGATCACGGGGAAGTTAAAGGGACAGAGCATGAGATCACGGGCAGATTAAAGGGACAGAGATTGAGATCATGCGGAGTTTAAAGGGACAGAGAGTGAGAATACGGGGAGATTAAAGGGACAGAGAGTGTTATCACGGGGAGGTTAAAGGGACTGAGAGTGAGATCATGCGGAGTTTAAAGGGAAAGAGATTGAGATCACGGGGAGGTTAAAGGGACAGAGAGTGAGATGACGGGGAGGTAAAAGGGATAGAGAGTGAGATCACGGGGAGGGTAAAGGGACTGAGAGTGACATCACGGAGAGGTTAAAGGGACTGAGAGTGAGATCACGAGTAGATTAATGGGACAAAGAGTGTGATCACGGGGAGGTTAAAGGGACAGAGAGTGAGATCATGGGGAGGTTATAGGGACAGAGAGTGATATCACGTTGAGGTTAAAGGGACTGAGAGTGAGATCACGGGGAGTTTAAAGGGACAGAGAGTGAGATCACAGGTAGTTAATTGGGACAGAGAGCTAGATCAGGGAGGTTATAGGGACAGAGAATGAGATCACCGGGAGGTTAAAGGGACAGAGACTGAGATCACGGGGAGGATAAAGGGACAGAATGCTAAATCAGGGAGATTAAAGGGACTGAGAGTGAGATCACGGGGAAGTTAAATGGACAGAGAGTGAGTTCATGGGGAGGTTATAGGGACAGAAAGTGAGATCACGCTGAGGTTAATGGGACAGAGAGTGAGATCACTGGGAGGTGAAAGGGACAGTGAATGAGATCACAGGGAGGTTAAATGGACAGAAAGTGAGATCACGGGCAGGTTAAATGGACAGAGTGACATAACTTGGAGGTTAAAGGGACAGAGATTGAGATCACGAGGAGGTTAAAGGGACAGAGTGAGATCACTGGTACGTTAAAGTGACAGAGATTGAGATCACGGGGAGGTTTAAGGGACAGAGATTGAGATCACGGGGAAATTAAAGGGACAGAGAGTGAGATCACGATGAGGTTATAGGGACAGAGAGTGAGATCTGGGGAGGTTAATGGGACAGAGAGTGAGATCATGGGGAGGTTAAAGGGACAGAGAGTGAGATCACGGGGAGGTTAAAGAGACAGAGAGTGATATCACGGGGAGGTTTAAGGTATAGAGACTTAGATCACCGGGAGGTAAAAGGGACAGGCTGTGAGATTACGTGGAGGATAAAGGGACAGAGAGAGTTAACGGGGAGGTTAAAGCGACAGAGTGAGATCACGGGGAGGTTAAAGGGATAGAGAATGAGATCACGGGCAGATTAAAGGGACAGAGAGTGAGATCACGGGGAGGTTAAAGGGACGGAGAGTGAGATCACGGGTTAGTTAAATGGACAGAGAGTGAGGTGACGGGGAGGATAAATGTACAGAGAGTGAGATCACGGGGAGGTTAAAGGGACAGAGAGTGAGATCACTGGAAGGTTAAAGGGACAGAGGTTGAGATCACGGGAATGTTAATGGGAAAGAGATGGAGATCAGGGACAGTTATAGGGACAGTGAGTCAGATCAGGGACAGTTAAAGGGACTGAGAGGTAGATCAGGGGGACAGTTAAAGGGACAAAGTGTGATATCAGGGAAGTTAAAGGGACAGAGTGAGATCAGGGATATTAACGTGACAGAGAGTGGGATCGGGGGACAGTTAAAGGGACAGAGAGTGAGATCAGGGAAGGTTAAAGGGACAGAGTGAGATCACGGGGAGGTTAAAGGGAAAGAGAGTGTGATCACGGGGAGGTTAAAGGTACAGAGAGTGAGATCAAGGGGAGGTTAAAAGGTCAGAGAGTGAGATCACGGGGTGGTTAAAGGGACAAAGAGTGAGATAACATGGAGGTTAAAGGGAGAGAGAGTGAGATCACGGTGAGTTTAAAGGGACAGAGAGTGAGATCACGGGGAGGTTAAAGGGACAGAGAGTGAGATCACGGGAAGGTTAACGGGACAGAGAGTGAGATCACGGGGAGGATAAAGGGACAGAGATTGAGATGACTGGGAGGTTTAAGGGACAGAGAGTGAGGACACGGGGAAGTTAAAGGGACAGAGAGTGAGATCACCGGGAGGTTAATGGGACAGAGAGTGAGATCGCGGGGAGGTTAAAGGGACAGAGAATGAGATCACGGGGAGGTTTATAGGACAGAGTGAAATCACGGGGAGGTTCAAGGGACAGAGAGTGACATCAAAGGAAGGTTAAAGAGACAGAGAGTAAGATCACGTGGAGGTTAAAGCGACAGCGAGTTGGATCACGGGGAGGTTAATGGGACTGAGAGTGATATCACGGGGAGTTTAAAGGGACAGAGAGTGAGATCACGGGGAGTTAAATGGGACAGAGAGCTATATCAGGGAGGTTTTAGGGACAGAGAATGAGATCACAGGGAGGTTAAATGGACAGAAAGTGAGATCAGGGGCTGGTTAAATGGACAGATATTGAGATCACGGGAAGATTAAATGGACAGAGTGACATAACTGGCACGTTAAAGGGACAGAGATTGAGATCACGGGGAGATTTAAGGGTCAGAGAGTGAGATCCCGGGGAGGTTAAAGGGACAGAGAGTTAGATGACGGTGAGGTTAAATGGACATAGAGTGAGATCACGGGGAGGTTAAAGGGACATGGTGTGAGATTACGGGGAGGTTAAAGGTACAGAGAGAGTAAACGGGGAGGTTAAAGCGACAGAGTGAGATCACGGGGAGGTTAAAGGGACAGTGAATGAGATCACGGGCAGATTAAAGAGACAGAGATTGAGATCATGCGGAGTTTAAAGGGACAGAGAGTGAGAATACGGGTAGGTTAAAGGGAAAGAGATTGAGATCACGGGGAGGTTAAAGGGACAGAGAGTGAGATGACAGGGAGATTAAAGGGACTGAGAGTGAGATCACGGAGAGGTTAAAGGGACTGAGAGTGAGATAACGGGTAGATTAATGGGACAAAGAGTGTGATCACGGGGAGGTTAAAGGGACAGAGAGTGAGATCAAGGGGAGGTTATAGGGACAGAGAGTGATATCACGTTGAGGTAAAAGGGACAGAGAGTGAGATCTGGGGAGGTTAATGGGACAGAGAGTGAGATCAAGGGGAGGTTAAAGGTACAGAGAGTGAGATCACGGGGAGGTTAAAGAGACAGAGACTGATATCACGGGGAGGTATAAGGTATAGAGACTTAGATCACGGGGAGGTAAAAAGGACAGGGTGTGAGATTACAGGGAGGATAAAGGGACAGAGAGAGTTAACGGGGAGGTTAAAGCGACAGAGTGAAGATCACGGGGAAGTTAAAGGGACAGAGCATGAGATCACGGGCAGATTAAAGGGACAGAGATTGAGATCATGCGGAGTTTAAAGGGACAGAGAGTGAGAATACGGGGAGATTAAAGGGACAGAGAGTGTTATCACGGGGAGGTTAAAGGGACTGAGAGTGAGATCATGCGGAGTTTAAAGGGAAAGAGATTGAGATCACGGGGAGGTTAAAGGGACATAGAGTGAGATGACGGGGAGGTAAAAGGGATAGAGAGTGAGATCACGGGGAGGGTAAAGGGACTGAGAGTGACATCACGGAGAGGTTAAAGGGACTGAGAGTGAGATCACGAGTAGATTAATGGGACAAAGAGTGTGATCACGGGGAGGTTAAAGGGACAGAGAGTGAGATCATGGGGAGGTTATAGGGACAGAGAGTGATATCACGTTGAGGTTAAAGGGACTGAGAGTGAGATCACGGGGAGTTTAAAGGGACAGAGAGTGAGATCACAGGTAGTTAATTGGGACAGAGAGCTAGATCAGGGAGGTTATAGGGACAGAGAATGAGATCACCGGGAGGTTAAAGGGACAGAGACTGAGATCACGGGGAGGATAAAGGGACAGAATGCTAAATCAGGGAGATTAAAGGGACTGAGAGTGAGATCACGGGGAAGTTAAATGGACAGAGAGTGAGTTCATGGGGAGGTTATAGGGACAGAAAGTGAGATCACGCTGAGGTTAATGGGACAGAGAGTGAGATCACTGGGAGGTGAAAGGGACAGTGAATGAGATCACAGGGAGGTTAAATGGACAGAAAGTGAGATCACGGGCAGGTTAAATGGACAGAGTGACATAACTTGGAGGTTAAAGGGACAGAGATTGAGATCACGAGGAGGTTAAAGGGACAGAGTGAGATCACTGGTACGTTAAAGTGACAGAGATTGAGATCACGGGGAGGTTTAAGGGACAGAGATTGAGATCACGGGGAAATTAAAGGGACAGAGAGTGAGATCACGATGAGGTTATAGGGACAGAGAGTGAGATCTGGGGAGGTTAATGGGACAGAGAGTGAGATCATGGGGAGGTTAAAGGGACAGAGAGTGAGATCACGGGGAGGTTAAAGAGACAGAGAGTGATATCACGGGGAGGTTTAAGGTATAGAGACTTAGATCACCGGGAGGTAAAAGGGACAGGCTGTGAGATTACGTGGAGGATAAAGGGACAGAGAGAGTTAACGGGGAGGTTAAAGCGACAGAGTGAGATCACGGGGAGGTTAAAGGGATAGAGAATGAGATCACGGGCAGATTAAAGGGACAGAGAGTGAGATCACGGGGAGGTTAAAGGGACGGAGAGTGAGATCACGGGTTAGTTAAATGGACAGAGAGTGAGGTGACGGGGAGGATAAATGTACAGAGAGTGAGATCACGGGGAGGTTAAAGGGACAGAGAGTGAGATCACTGGAAGGTTAAAGGGACAGAGGTTGAGATCACGGGAATGTTAATGGGAAAGAGATGGAGATCAGGGACAGTTATAGGGACAGTGAGTCAGATCAGGGACAGTTAAAGGGACTGAGAGGTAGATCAGGGGGACAGTTAAAGGGACAAAGTGTGATATCAGGGAAGTTAAAGGGACAGAGTGAGATCAGGGATATTAACGTGACAGAGAGTGGGATCGGGGGACAGTTAAAGGGACAGAGAGTGAGATCAGGGAAGGTTAAAGGGACAGAGTGAGATCACGGGGAGGTTAAAGGGAAAGAGAGTGTGATCACGGGGAGGTTAAAGGTACAGAGAGTGAGATCAAGGGGAGGTTAAAAGGTCAGAGAGTGAGATCACGGGGTGGTTAAAGGGACAAAGAGTGAGATAACATGGAGGTTAAAGGGAGAGTGAGTGAGATCACGGTGAGTTTAAAGGGACAGAGAGTGAGATCACGGGGAGGTTAAAGGGAAAGAGAGTGAGATCACGGGAAGGTTAACGGGACAGAGAGTGAGATCACGGGGAGGTTAAAGGGACAGAGAATGAGATGACTGGGAGGTTTAAGGGACAGAGAGTGAGGACACGGGGAAGTTAAAGGGACAGAGAGTGAGATCGCGGGGAGAATAAAGGGACAGAGAATGAGATCACGGGGAGGTTTATAGGACAGAGTGAAATCACGGGGAGGTTCAAGGGACAGAGAGTGAGATCAAAGGAAGGTTAAAGGGACAGAGAGTAAGATCACGTGGAGGTTAAAGCGACAGCGAGTTGGATCACGGGGAGGTTAATGGGACTGAGAGTGATATCACGGGGAGTTTAAAGGGACAGAGAGAGAGATCACGGGGAGTTAAATGGGACAGAGAGCTATATCAGGGAGGTTATAGGGACAGAGAATGAGATCACAGGGAGGTTAAATGGACAGAAAGTGAGATCAGGGGCTGGTTAAATGGACAGATATTGAGATCACGGGAAGATTAAATGGACAGAGTGACATAACTGGCACGTTAAAGGGACAGAGATTGAGATCACGGGGAGATTTAAGGGTCAGAGAGTGAGATCCCGGGGAGGTTAAAGGGACAGAGAGTGAGATCACGGGGAGGTTAAATGGACATAGAGTGAGATCACGGGGAGGTTAAAGGGACATGGTGTGAGATTACGGGGAGGTTAAAGGTACAGACAGAGTAAACGGGGAGGCTAAAGCGACAGAGTGAGATCACGGGGAGGTTAAAGGGACAGTGAATGAGATCACGGGGAGATTAAAGCGACTGAGAGTGAGATCACGGAGAGGTTAAAGTGACAGAGTGAGATAACGGGTAGATTAATGGGACAAAGAGTGAGATCAAGGGGAGGTTATAGGGACAGACAGTGATATCACGGTGAGGTTAAAGGGACAGAGAGTGAGAACACGGGGAGTTTAAAGGGAAAGACAGAGATCACGGGGAGTTTAAAGGGACAGAGAGTGAGATCACCGGGTTGTTAAAGGGACAGAGAGAGATTACTGGGAAGTTAAAGCGACAGAGTGAGATCACAGAGATATTAAAGGGACAGATAGTCAGATCACTAGGAGTTTAAAGGGACAGAGTGAGATCACGGGAAGTTTAAAGGTACAGAGAGTGATATCACGGGAAGGTTAAAGGTACAGAGAGTGAGATCACGGGGAGGTTAAATAGAGAGAGAGTGAGATCACGGTGAGTTTAAAGGGACAGAGAGTGAGATCACGGGGAGGTTAAAGGGACAGAGAGTGAGATCACGGGAAGGTTAACGGGACAGAGAGTTGAATCACGGGGAGGTTAAAGGGACAGAGAATGAGATGACTGGGAGGGTTAAGGGAGAGAGAGTGAGGTCACGGGGAAGTTAAAGGGACAGAGAGTGAGTTCACGGGGAGGTTAAAGGGACAGTGAGTGAGATCAGCGGGAGATTAATGGGACAGAGAGTGAGATCGCGGGGAGGTTAAAGGGACAGAGAATGAGATCACGGGGTGGTTTAAGGGACAGAGTGAGATCACGGGGAGTTTCAAGGGACAGAGAGTGAGATCACGGGAAGGATAAAGATACAGAGAGTGAGATCGCGGGGAGGTTAAAGGGACAGAGAATGAGATCACGGGGAGGTTAAAGGGACTGAGAGTGAGATCACGGGGAGTTTAAAGGGACAGAGAGTGATATCACGGGGAGGTTAATTTGACAGAGAGTGAGATCATGGACAGTCATAGGGACAGAGAGTCAGATCAGGGACAGTTAAAGGGACTGAGAGGGAGATCAGGGGGACAGTTAAAGGGACAAAGTGTGAAATCAGGGACAGCTAAAGGGACAGAGTGAGATCAGGGATATTAACGGGACAGAGAGTGGGATCGGGGGACAGTTAAAGGGACAGAGAGTGAGATGACGGGAAGGATAAAGGGAAAGAGAGTGAGATCATGGGGAGGTTAATGGTACAGAGAGTGAGATCACGGGGAGGTTAAATGGACAGAGAGTGACATCACGGGGAGGTTAAAGGGACAGAGAGTGAGATCACGGGGAGTTTAAAGTGACAGAGAGTGAGATCACGGGGAGGTTAAAGGGACAGAGAGTGAGATCATGGGGTGGTAAAAGGGACAGAGAGTGAAATCACGGGCAGGTTCAAGGGACATGGAGTGCGATCACGGGGAGGTTAAAGGGACAGAGACTGAGATCACGGGAAGGTTAACGGGACAGAGAGTGAGATCACGGGGAGGTTAAAGGGGCAGAGAATGAGATGACTGGGAGGTTTAAGGGACAGAGATTGAGGTCACAGGGAAGTTAAAGGGACAGAGAGTGTGATCACGGGGAGGTTAAAGGGACAGAGAGTGAGATCACCGGGAGGTTAATGGGACTGAGAGTGAGATCGTGGGAAGGTTAAAGGGGCAGAGAATGAGATCACGGGGAGGTTTAAGGGACAGAGTGAGATCACGGGGAGGTTCAAGGGACAGAGATGAGATCACGGGGATGTTAAAGGGCCAGAGAGTGAGAACACGGATGGTTAAAGGGACAGAGAGTGAGATCACGGGGAGGTTAAAGGGACAGAGAGTGATATCACGGGAAGGTTAAAGGGACAGAGAGTAAGATCAGGGAGGTTATAGGGACAGAGAATGAGATCACCGGGAGGTTAAAGGGACAGACACTGAGATCACGGGGAGGTTAAAGGGACAGAGTGCTAAATCAGGGAGATTAAAGGGACAGAGAGTGAGATCACGGGGAAGTTAAATGGACAGAGAGTGAGATCATGGGGAGGTTAAAGGGACAGAGAGTGAGATCACGCTGAGGTTAGTGGGACAGAGAGTGAGATCACGGGGAGGTGAAAGGGACAGTGAATGAGATCACAGGAAGGTTAAATGGACAGAAAGTGAGATCACGGGCAGGTTAAATGGAGAGAGATTGAGATCACGGGAAGATTAAATGGACAGAATGACATAACTGGGACGTTAAAGGGACAGAGATTGAGATCACATGGAGGTTAAAGCGTCAGAGAGTGAGATCACGTGGAGGTTAAAGGGACAGAGATTGAGATCACGGGGAGATTAAAGGGACAGAGAGTGAAATCACGGGGAGGTTAAAGGGACAGAGAGTGAGATCTGGGGAGGTTTATGGGACAGAGAGTGAGATCATGGGGAGGTTTAAGGTATAGAGACTGAGATCATGGGGAGGTTAAAGGGACAGGGTGTGAGATTACGGGGAGGTTAAAGGGACAGAGAGAGTTAACGGGGAGGTTAAAGCGACAGAGTGAGATCACGGGGAAATTAAGGGACAGAGAATGAGATCACGGGCAGATTAAAGGCACAGAGATTGACATCATGCGGAGTTTAAAGAGACAGAGAGTGAGAATACGGGTAGGTTAAAGGGAAAGAGATTGAGATCACGGGGAGGTTATAGGGACAGAGAGTGATATCACGGTGAGGTTAACGGGACAGAGAGTGACAACACGGGCAGTTTAAAGGGAAAGACAGAGATCAAGGGGAGGTTAAAGGGACAGAGAGTAAGATCACGGGGTTGTTAAAGGGACAGAGAGAGATTACTGGGAGATTAAAGCGACAGAGTGAGATCACAGGGAGGTTAAAGGGACATATAGTGAGATCACTAGGAGTTTAAAGGGACAGAGTGCGAGATCACGTGGAAGTTAAAGGGACAGAGAGTGAGATTACGGGGAGGTTAAAGGAACTGAGAGTGTGATCATGGGGAGGTTAAATGGACAGAGGATGAGATCATGTAATGTTAAAGGGACAGAGGGTGAGATCACGGGAATGTTAATGGGACAGAGATTGTGATCAGGGACAGTTATAGGGACAGAGAGTCAGATCAGGGACAGTTAAAGGAACTGAGAGGGAGTTCAGGGGGACAGTTAAATGGACAAAGTGTGATATCAGGGACAGCTAAAGGGACAGAGTGAGATCAGGGATATTAACGGGACAGAGAGTGGGATCGGGGACAGTGAAAGGGACAGAGAGTGAGATCAGGGAAGGTAAAAGGGACAGAGTGAGATCACGGGTAGGTTAAAGGGGCAGAGAGTGAGATCACGGGGAGGTTAAATGGACAGAGAATGAGTTCACGGGGAGCTTAAAGCGACAGAGAATGAGAGCACGGGGAAGTTAAAGGGACAGAGAGTGTGATCACGGTCAGGTTAAAGGGACAGAGCGTGAGATCACGGGAAGGTTAAAGTAACAGTGAGAGAGATCACTGGGACGTTAATGGGACAGAGAGCTAGATCAGGGAGGTTAAAAGGACAGAGAATGAGATCACGGGGAGGTTAAAGGGACAGAGACTGAGATCACGGGGAGGTTAAAGGGACAGAGAGTGAGATCACGGTGAGGTTAATGGGACAGAGAGTGAGATCACGGGGAGGTTAAAGGGACAGAGACTGAGATCACGGGGAGGTTAACGGGACAGAGTGCTAAATCAGGGAGAAAAAAGGGAAAGAGAGTGAGATGACAGGGAAGTTAAATGGACAGAGAGTGAGATCACGGGGTGGTTAAAGGGACAGAGAGTGAGATCACGGTGAGGTTAATGGGACAGAGAGTGAGATCACGGTGAGGTTAATGGGACAAAGAGTGAGATCACGGGGAGGTGAAAGGGACAGTGAATGAGATAAAAGGGAGGTTAAATGGACAGAAAGTGAGATCACAGGCAGGTTAAATGGACAGAGAATGAGATCACGGGAAGATTAAATGGACAGAGTGAGATAACTGGGAGGTTAAAGGGACAGAGATTGAGATCACGGGGAGGTTAAACGGACAGAGTGAGATCACTGGTAAGTTAAAGGGACAGAGATTGAGATCACGGGGAGGTTAAAGGGTCAGAGAGTGAGATCACGGGGAGGTTAAAGGGACAGAGAGTTAGGTGACGGTGAGGTTAACTGGACATAGAGTGAGATCACGGGGAGGTTAAAGGGACAGAGAGTGAGATAACGGGGAGGTTAAAGGTACAGAGAATGAGATCACGGGGAGGTTAAAGGTACAGAGAATGAGATCACGGGGAGGTTAAATGGACAGAGAGTGAGATCACAGGGAGGTTAAAGGGAGAGAGAGTGAGATCACGGTGATTTTAAAGAGACAGAGAGGGAGATCACAGGGAGGTTAATGTGACAGAGAGCTAGATCAGGGAGGTTAAAAGGACAGAGAATGAGATCACGGGGAGGTTAAAGGGACAGAGACTGAGATCACGGGGACGTTAAAGGGACTGAGAGTGAGATCACGGGGAGTTTAAAGGGACCGAGAGTGAGATCACGGTGAGGTTAATGGGACAGAGAGTGAGATCAGGGGGAGGTTAAAGGGACAGAGATTGGGATCACGGGGAGATTAAAGGGACAGAGAGTGAGATCTGGGGAGGTTAATGGGACAGAGAGTGAGATCATGGGGAGTTTAAAGGGACAGAGAGTGAGATCACGGGGAGGTTAAAGAGACAGAGAGTGATATCACGGGGAGGTTTAAGGTATAGAGAGTGAGATTACGGGGAGGTTAAAGGGACAGAGAGAGTTAACGGGGTGGTTAAAGCGACAGAGTGAGATCACGGGGAGGTTAAAGGTATAGAGACTGAGATCATGGGGAGGTTAAAGGGACAGGGTGTGAGATTACGGGGAGGTTAAAGGGACAGAGAGAGTTAACGGGGAGGTTAAAGCGACAGAGTGAGATCACGGGGAAATTAAGGGACAGAGAATGAGATCACGGGCAGATTAAAGGCACAGAGATTGACATCATGCGGAGTTTAAAGAGACAGAGAGTGAGAATACGGGTAGGTTAAAGGGAAAGAGATTGAGATCACGGGGAGGTTATAGGGACAGAGAGTGATATCACGGTGAGGTTAACGGGACAGAGAGTGACAACACGGGCAGTTTAAAGGGAAAGACAGAGATCAAGGGGAGGTTAAAGGGACAGAGAGTAAGATCACGGGGTTGTTAAAGGGACAGAGAGAGATTACTGGGAGATTAAAGCGACAGAGTGAGATCACAGGGAGGTTAAAGGGACATATAGTGAGATCACTAGGAGTTTAAAGGGACAGAGTGCGAGATCACGTGGAAGTTAAAGGGACAGAGAGTGAGATTACGGGGAGGTTAAAGGAACTGAGAGTGTGATCATGGGGAGGTTAAATGGACAGAGGATGAGATCATGTAATGTTAAAGGGACAGAGGGTGAGATCACGGGAATGTTAATGGGACAGAGATTGTGATCAGGGACAGTTATAGGGACAGAGAGTCAGATCAGGGACAGTTAAAGGAACTGAGAGGGAGTTCAGGGGGACAGTTAAATGGACAAAGTGTGATATCAGGGACAGCTAAAGGGACAGAGTGAGATCAGGGATATTAACGGGACAGAGAGTGGGATCGGGGACAGTGAAAGGGACAGAGAGTGAGATCAGGGAAGGTAAAAGGGACAGAGTGAGATCACGGGTAGGTTAAAGGGGCAGAGAGTGAGATCACGGGGAGGTTAAATGGACAGAGAATGAGTTCACGGGGAGCTTAAAGCGACAGAGAATGAGAGCACGGGGAAGTTAAAGGGACAGAGAGTGTGATCACGGTCAGGTTAAAGGGACAGAGCGTGAGATCACGGGAAGGTTAAAGTAACAGTGAGAGAGATCACTGGGACGTTAATGGGACAGAGAGCTAGATCAGGGAGGTTAAAAGGACAGAGAATGAGATCACGGGGAGGTTAAAGGGACAGAGACTGAGATCACGGGGAGGTTAAAGGGACAGAGAGTGAGATCACGGTGAGGTTAATGGGACAGAGAGTGAGATCACGGGGAGGTTAAAGGGACAGAGACTGAGATCACGGGGAGGTTAACGGGACAGAGTGCTAAATCAGGGAGAAAAAAGGGAAAGAGAGTGAGATGACAGGGAAGTTAAATGGACAGAGAGTGAGATCACGGGGTGGTTAAAGGGACAGAGAGTGAGATCACGGTGAGGTTAATGGGACAGAGAGTGAGATCACGGTGAGGTTAATGGGACAAAGAGTGAGATCACGGGGAGGTGAAAGGGACAGTGAATGAGATAAAAGGGAGGTTAAATGGACAGAAAGTGAGATCACAGGCAGGTTAAATGGACAGAGAATGAGATCACGGGAAGATTAAATGGACAGAGTGAGATAACTGGGAGGTTAAAGGGACAGAGATTGAGATCACGGGGAGGTTAAACGGACAGAGTGAGATCACTGGTAAGTTAAAGGGACAGAGATTGAGATCACGGGGAGGTTAAAGGGTCAGAGAGTGAGATCACGGGGAGGTTAAAGGGACAGAGAGTTAGGTGACGGTGAGGTTAACTGGACATAGAGTGAGATCACGGGGAGGTTAAAGGGACAGAGAGTGAGATAACGGGGAGGTTAAAGGTACAGAGAATGAGATCACGGGGAGGTTAAAGGTACAGAGAATGAGATCACGGGGAGGTTAAATGGACAGAGAGTGAGATCACAGGGAGGTTAAAGGGAGAGAGAGTGAGATCACGGTGATTTTAAAGAGACAGAGAGGGAGATCACAGGGAGGTTAATGTGACAGAGAGCTAGATCAGGGAGGTTAAAAGGACAGAGAATGAGATCACGGGGAGGTTAAAGGGACAGAGACTGAGATCACGGGGACGTTAAAGGGACTGAGAGTGAGATCACGGGGAGTTTAAAGGGACCGAGAGTGAGATCACGGTGAGGTTAATGGGACAGAGAGTGAGATCAGGGGGAGGTTAAAGGGACAGAGATTGGGATCACGGGGAGATTAAAGGGACAGAGAGTG
This sequence comes from Cetorhinus maximus, assembly GCF_964194155.1. Taxonomy (NCBI): domain Eukaryota; kingdom Metazoa; phylum Chordata; class Chondrichthyes; order Lamniformes; family Cetorhinidae; genus Cetorhinus; species Cetorhinus maximus. The sequence goes on from NW_027597682.1 coordinate 14,299, forward strand.
AGATCTGGGGAGGTTAATGGGACAGAGAGTGAGATCATGGGGAGTTTAAAGGGACAGAGAGTGAGATCACGGGGAGGTTAAAGAGACAGAGAGTGATATCACGGGGAGGTTTAAGGTATAGAGAGTGAGATTACGGGGAGGTTAAAGGGACAGAGAGAGTTAACGGGGTGGTTAAAGCGACAGAGTGAGATCACGGGGAGGTTAATGGGACAGAGAATGAGATCACGGGCAGATTAAAGGGACAGAGATTGAGATCATGCGGAGTTTAAAGGGACAGAGAGTGAGAATACGGGTAGGTTAAAGGGAAAGAGATTGAGATCACGGGGAGGTTTTAGGGACAGAGAGTGACAACACGGGGAGTTTAAAGGGAAAGACAGAGATCACGGGGAGGTTAAAGGGACAGAGAGTGAGATCACGGGATTGTTAAAGGGACAGAGAGAGATCACAGGGAGGTTAAAGGGACAGATAGTGAGATCACTATGAGTTTAAAGGGACGGAGAGTGAGATCACAGGGAGGTTAAAGGGACAGAGAGTGAGATGACGGGGAGGATAAAGGTATAGAGATTGTGATCACGGGGAGGTTAAAAGGACAGAGGGTGAGATCATGGGAATGTTAAAGGGACAGACTGTGAGATCACGGGAAGGTTAAAGGGACAGAGGGTGAGATCACGGGAATGTTAATGGGACAGAGATTGAGATCAGGGACAGTTATAGGGACAGAGAGTCAGATCAGGGACAGTTAAATGGACTGAGAGGGAGATGAAGGGGACAGTTAAAGGGACAAAGTGTGATATCAGGGACAGCTAAAGGGACAGAGTGAGATCAGGGATATTAACGGGACAGAGAGTGGGATCAGGGGACAGTTAAAGGGACAGAGAGTGAGATCAGGGAAGGTAAAAGGGACAGAGTGAGATCACGGGTAGGTTAAAGGGGCAGAGAGTGAGATCACGGGGAGGTTAAATGGACAGAGAATGAGTTCACGGGGAGCTTAAAGCGACAGAGAATGAGAGCACGGGGAAGTTAAAGGGACAGAGAGTGTGATCACGGTCAGGTTAAAGGGACAGAGCGTGAGATCACGGGAAGGTTAAAGTAACAGTGAGAGAGATCACTGGGACGTTAATGGGACAGAGAGCTAGATCAGGGAGGTTAAAAGGACAGAGAATGAGATCACGGGGAGGTTAAAGGGACAGAGACTGAGATCACGGGGAGGTTAAAGGGACAGAGAGTGAGATCACGGTGAGGTTAATGGGACAGAGAGTGAGATCACGGGGAGGTTAAAGGGACAGAGACTGAGATCACGGGGAGGTTAACGGGACAGAGTGCTAAATCAGGGAGAAAAAAGGGAAAGAGAGTGAGATGACAGGGAAGTTAAATGGACAGAGAGTGAGATCACGGGGTGGTTAAAGGGACAGAGAGTGAGATCACGGTGAGGTTAATGGGACAGAGAGTGAGATCACGGTGAGGTTAATGGGACAAAGAGTGAGATCACGGGGAGGTGAAAGGGACAGTGAATGAGATAAAAGGGAGGTTAAATGGACAGAAAGTGAGATCACAGGCAGGTTAAATGGACAGAGAATGAGATCACGGGAAGATTAAATGGACAGAGTGAGATAACTGGGAGGTTAAAGGGACAGAGATTGAGATCACGGGGAGGTTAAACGGACAGAGTGAGATCACTGGTAAGTTAAAGGGACAGAGATTGAGATCACGGGGAGGTTAAAGGGTCAGAGAGTGAGATCACGGGGAGGTTAAAGGGACAGAGAGTTAGGTGACGGTGAGGTTAACTGGACATAGAGTGAGATCACGGGGAGGTTAAAGGGACAGAGAGTGAGATAACGGGGAGGTTAAAGGTACAGAGAATGAGATCACGGGGAGGTTAAAGGTACAGAGAATGAGATCACGGGGAGGTTAAATGGACAGAGAGTGAGATCACAGGGAGGTTAAAGGGAGAGAGAGTGAGATCACGGTGATTTTAAAGAGACAGAGAGGGAGATCACAGGGAGGTTAATGTGACAGAGAGCTAGATCAGGGAGGTTAAAAGGACAGAGAATGAGATCACGGGGAGGTTAAAGGGACAGAGACTGAGATCACGGGGACGTTAAAGGGACTGAGAGTGAGATCACGGGGAGTTTAAAGGGACCGAGAGTGAGATCACGGTGAGGTTAATGGGACAGAGAGTGAGATCAGGGGGAGGTTAAAGGGACAGAGATTGGGATCACGGGGAGATTAAAGGGACAGAGAGTGAGATCTGGGGAGGTTAATGGGACAGAGAGTGAGATCATGGGGAGTTTAAAGGGACAGAGAGTGAGATCACGGGGAGGTTAAAGAGACAGAGAGTGATATCACGGGGAGGTTTAAGGTATAGAGAGTGAGATTACGGGGAGGTTAAAGGGACAGAGAGAGTTAACGGGGTGGTTAAAGCGACAGAGTGAGATCACGGGGAGGTTAATGGGACAGAGAATGAGATCACGGGCAGATTAAAGGGACAGAGATTGAGATCATGCGGAGTTTAAAGGGACAGAGAGTGAGAATACGGGTAGGTTAAAGGGAAAGAGATTGAGATCACGGGGAGGTTTTAGGGACAGAGAGTGACAACACGGGGAGTTTAAAGGGAAAGACAGAGATCACGGGGAGGTTAAAGGGACAGAGAGTGAGATCACGGGATTGTTAAAGGGACAGAGAGAGATCACAGGGAGGTTAAAGGGACAGATAGTGAGATCACTATGAGTTTAAAGGGACGGAGAGTGAGATCACAGGGAGGTTAAAGGGACAGAGAGTGAGATGACGGGGAGGATAAAGGTATAGAGATTGTGATCACGGGGAGGTTAAAAGGACAGAGGGTGAGATCATGGGAATGTTAAAGGGACAGACTGTGAGATCACGGGAAGGTTAAAGGGACAGAGGGTGAGATCACGGGAATGTTAATGGGACAGAGATTGAGATCAGGGACAGTTATAGGGACAGAGAGTCAGATCAGGGACAGTTAAATGGACTGAGAGGGAGATGAAGGGGACAGTTAAAGGGACAAAGTGTGATATCAGGGACAGCTAAAGGGACAGAGTGAGATCAGGGATATTAACGGGACAGAGAGTGGGATCAGGGGACAGTTAAAGGGACAGAGAGTGAGATCAGGGAAGGTAAAAGGGACAGAGTGAGATCATGGGTAGGTTAAAGGGAAAGAGAGTGAGATCACGGGGAGGTTAAAGGTACAGAGAGTGAGATCACGGGGAGGTTAAATGGACAAAGAGTGAGATCACGGGGAGGTTAAAGGGACAGACAGTGAGATCACAGGGAGGTTAAAGGGAGAGAGAGTGAGATCACGGGGAGGTTAAATGGACAGAGAATGAGTTCACGGGGAGCTTAAAGCGACAGAGAATGAGAGCACGGGGAAGTTAAAGGGGCAGAGAGTGTGATCACGGGATGGTTAAAGTGACAGTGAGAGAGATCACTGGGAGGTTAAAGGGACAGAGAGTGAGATAAGGGGGAGGTTAATGGGATAGAGAGCTAGATCAGGGAGGTTAAAGGGACAGAGAATGAGATCACGGGGAGGTTAAAGGGACTGAGAGTGAGATCACGGGGAGTTTAAAGGGACAGAGAGTGAGATCACGGGGAGGTTAATGGGACAGAGAGTGAGATCACGGGGAGGTTAAAGGACAGAGTGCTAAATCAGGGAGATTAAAGGGACAGAGAGTGAGATCACAAGGAAGTTAAGTGGACAGAGTGTGAGATCACGGGGAGGTTAAAGGGACAGAGAGTGAGATCACGGTGAGGTTAATGGGACAAAGAGTGAGATCACGGGGAGGTGAAAGGGACAGTGAATGAGATAACAGGGAGGTTAAATGGACAGAAAGTGAGATCACGGGCAGATTAAATGGACAGAGAATGAGATCACGGGAAGATTAAATGGACAGAGTGAGATAACTGGGACGTTAAAGGGACAGAGATTGAGATCACGGGGAGGTTAAAGGGACAGAGTGAGATCACTGGTAAATTAAAGGGACAGAGATTGAGTACACGGGGAATTTGTCAGAGTGTCAGAGAGTGAGATCACGGGGAGGTAAAAGGGACAGAGAGTTAGATGACGGTGAGGTTAACTGGACATAGAGTGAGATCACGGGGAGGTTAAAGGGACAGAGATTGAGGTCACGGGGAGATTAAAGGGACAGAGAGTGAGAATACGGGTAGGTTAAAGGGAAAGAGATTGAGATCACGGGGAGGTTATAGGGACAGAGAGTGATATCACGGTGAGGTTAACGGGACAGAGAGTGACAACACGGGCAGTTTAAAGGGAAAGACAGAGATCAAGGGGAGGTTAAAGGGACAGAGAGTAAGATCACGGGGTTGTTAAAGGGACAGAGAGAGATTACTGGGAGATTAAAGCGACAGAGTGAGATCACAGGGAGGTTAAAGGGACATATAGTGAGATCACTAGGAGTTTAAAGGGACAGAGTGCGAGATCACGTGGAAGTTAAAGGGACAGAGAGTGAGATTACGGGGAGGTTAAAGGAACTGAGAGTGTGATCATGGGGAGGTTAAATGGACAGAGGATGAGATCATGTAATGTTAAAGGGACAGAGGGTGAGATCACGGGAATGTTAATGGGACAGAGATTGTGATCAGGGACAGTTATAGGGACAGAGAGTCAGATCAGGGACAGTTAAAGGAACTGAGAGGGAGTTCAGGGGGACAGTTAAATGGACAAAGTGTGATATCAGGGACAGCTAAAGGGACAGAGTGAGATCAGGGATATTAACGGGACAGAGAGTGGGATCGGGGACAGTGAAAGGGACAGAGAGTGAGATCAGGGAAGGTAAAAGGGACAGAGTGAGATCACGGGTAGGTTAAAGGGGCAGAGAGTGAGATCACGGGGAGGTTAAATGGACAGAGAATGAGTTCACGGGGAGCTTAAAGCGACAGAGAATGAGAGCACGGGGAAGTTAAAGGGACAGAGAGTGTGATCACGGTCAGGTTAAAGGGACAGAGCGTGAGATCACGGGAAGGTTAAAGTAACAGTGAGAGAGATCACTGGGACGTTAATGGGACAGAGAGCTAGATCAGGGAGGTTAAAAGGACAGAGAATGAGATCACGGGGAGGTTAAAGGGACAGAGACTGAGATCACGGGGAGGTTAAAGGGACAGAGAGTGAGATCACGGTGAGGTTAATGGGACAGAGAGTGAGATCACGGGGAGGTTAAAGGGACAGAGACTGAGATCACGGGGAGGTTAACGGGACAGAGTGCTAAATCAGGGAGAAAAAAGGGAAAGAGAGTGAGATGACAGGGAAGTTAAATGGACAGAGAGTGAGATCACGGGGTGGTTAAAGGGACAGAGAGTGAGATCACGGTGAGGTTAATGGGACAGAGAGTGAGATCACGGTGAGGTTAATGGGACAAAGAGTGAGATCACGGGGAGGTGAAAGGGACAGTGAATGAGATAAAAGGGAGGTTAAATGGACAGAAAGTGAGATCACAGGCAGGTTAAATGGACAGAGAATGAGATCACGGGAAGATTAAATGGACAGAGTGAGATAACTGGGAGGTTAAAGGGACAGAGATTGAGATCACGGGGAGGTTAAACGGACAGAGTGAGATCACTGGTAAGTTAAAGGGACAGAGATTGAGATCACGGGGAGGTTAAAGGGTCAGAGAGTGAGATCACGGGGAGGTTAAAGGGACAGAGAGTTAGGTGACGGTGAGGTTAACTGGACATAGAGTGAGATCACGGGGAGGTTAAAGGGACAGAGAGTGAGATAACGGGGAGGTTAAAGGTACAGAGAATGAGATCACGGGGAGGTTAAAGGTACAGAGAATGAGATCACGGGGAGGTTAAATGGACAGAGAGTGAGATCACAGGGAGGTTAAAGGGAGAGAGAGTGAGATCACGGTGATTTTAAAGAGACAGAGAGGGAGATCACAGGGAGGTTAATGTGACAGAGAGCTAGATCAGGGAGGTTAAAAGGACAGAGAATGAGATCACGGGGAGGTTAAAGGGACAGAGACTGAGATCACGGGGACGTTAAAGGGACTGAGAGTGAGATCACGGGGAGTTTAAAGGGACCGAGAGTGAGATCACGGTGAGGTTAATGGGACAGAGAGTGAGATCAGGGGGAGGTTAAAGGGACAGAGATTGGGATCACGGGGAGATTAAAGGGACAGAGAGTGAGATCTGGGGAGGTTAATGGGACAGAGAGTGAGATCATGGGGAGTTTAAAGGGACAGAGAGTGAGATCACGGGGAGGTTAAAGAGACAGAGAGTGATATCACGGGGAGGTTTAAGGTATAGAAAGTGAGATTACGGGGAGGTTAAAGGGACAGAGAGAGTTAACGGGGTGGTTAAAGCGACAGAGTGAGATCACGGGGAGGTTTAAGGTATAGAGACTGAGATCATGGGGAGGTTAAAGGGACAGGGTGTGAGATTACGGGGAGGTTAAAGGGACAGAGAGAGTTAACGGGGAGGTTAAAGCGACAGAGTGAGATCACGGGGAAATTAAGGGACAGAGAATGAGATCACGGGCAGATTAAAGGCACAGAGATTGACATCATGCGGAGTTTAAAGAGACAGAGAGTGAGAATACGGGTAGGTTAAAGGGAAAGAGATTGAGATCACGGGGAGGTTATAGGGACAGAGAGTGATATCACGGTGAGGTTAACGGGACAGAGAGTGACAACACGGGCAGTTTAAAGGGAAAGACAGAGATCAAGGGGAGGTTAAAGGGACAGAGAGTAAGATCACGGGGTTGTTAAAGGGACAGAGAGAGATTACTGGGAGATTAAAGCGACAGAGTGAGATCACAGGGAGGTTAAAGGGACATATAGTGAGATCACTAGGAGTTTAAAGGGACAGAGTGCGAGATCACGTGGAAGTTAAAGGGACAGAGAGTGAGATTACGGGGAGGTTAAAGGAACTGAGAGTGTGATCATGGGGAGGTTAAATGGACAGAGGATGAGATCATGTAATGTTAAAGGGACAGAGGGTGAGATCACGGGAATGTTAATGGGACAGAGATTGTGATCAGGGACAGTTATAGGGACAGAGAGTCAGATCAGGGACAGTTAAAGGAACTGAGAGGGAGTTCAGGGGGACAGTTAAATGGACAAAGTGTGATATCAGGGACAGCTAAAGGGACAGAGTGAGATCAGGGATATTAACGGGACAGAGAGTGGGATCGGGGACAGTGAAAGGGACAGAGAGTGAGATCAGGGAAGGTAAAAGGGACAGAGTGAGATCACGGGTAGGTTAAAGGGGCAGAGAGTGAGATCACGGGGAGGTTAAATGGACAGAGAATGAGTTCACGGGGAGCTTAAAGCGACAGAGAATGAGAGCACGGGGAAGTTAAAGGGACAGAGAGTGTGATCACGGTCAGGTTAAAGGGACAGAGCGTGAGATCACGGGAAGGTTAAAGTAACAGTGAGAGAGATCACTGGGACGTTAATGGGACAGAGAGCTAGATCAGGGAGGTTAAAAGGACAGAGAATGAGATCACGGGGAGGTTAAAGGGACAGAGACTGAGATCACGGGGAGGTTAAAGGGACAGAGAGTGAGATCACGGTGAGGTTAATGGGACAGAGAGTGAGATCACGGGGAGGTTAAAGGGACAGAGACTGAGATCACGGGGAGGTTAACGGGACAGAGTGCTAAATCAGGGAGAAAAAAGGGAAAGAGAGTGAGATGACAGGGAAGTTAAATGGACAGAGAGTGAGATCACGGGGTGGTTAAAGGGACAGAGAGTGAGATCACGGTGAGGTTAATGGGACAGAGAGTGAGATCACGGTGAGGTTAATGGGACAAAGAGTGAGATCACGGGGAGGTGAAAGGGACAGTGAATGAGATAAAAGGGAGGTTAAATGGACAGAAAGTGAGATCACAGGCAGGTTAAATGGACAGAGAATGAGATCACGGGAAGATTAAATGGACAGAGTGAGATAACTGGGAGGTTAAAGGGACAGAGATTGAGATCACGGGGAGGTTAAACGGACAGAGTGAGATCACTGGTAAGTTAAAGGGACAGAGATTGAGATCACGGGGAGGTTAAAGGGTCAGAGAGTGAGATCACGGGGAGGTTAAAGGGACAGAGAGTTAGGTGACGGTGAGGTTAACTGGACATAGAGTGAGATCACGGGGAGGTTAAAGGGACAGAGAGTGAGATAACGGGGAGGTTAAAGGTACAGAGAATGAGATCACGGGGAGGTTAAAGGTACAGAGAATGAGATCACGGGGAGGTTAAATGGACAGAGAGTGAGATCACAGGGAGGTTAAAGGGAGAGAGAGTGAGATCACGGTGATTTTAAAGAGACAGAGAGGGAGATCACAGGGAGGTTAATGTGACAGAGAGCTAGATCAGGGAGGTTAAAAGGACAGAGAATGAGATCACGGGGAGGTTAAAGGGACAGAGACTGAGATCACGGGGACGTTAAAGGGACTGAGAGTGAGATCACGGGGAGTTTAAAGGGACCGAGAGTGAGATCACGGTGAGGTTAATGGGACAGAGAGTGAGATCAGGGGGAGGTTAAAGGGACAGAGATTGGGATCACGGGGAGATTAAAGGGACAGAGAGTGAGATCTGGGGAGGTTAATGGGACAGAGAGTGAGATCATGGGGAGTTTAAAGGGACAGAGAGTGAGATCACGGGGAGGTTAAAGAGACAGAGAGTGATATCACGGGGAGGTTTAAGGTATAGAGAGTGAGATTACGGGGAGGTTAAAGGGACAGAGAGAGTTAACGGGGTGGTTAAAGCGACAGAGTGAGATCACGGGGAGGTTAATGGGACAGAGAATGAGATCACGGGCAGATTAAAGGGACAGAGATTGAGATCATGCGGAGTTTAAAGGGACAGAGAGTGAGAATACGGGTAGGTTAAAGGGAAAGAGATTGAGATCACGGGGAGGTTTTAGGGACAGAGAGTGACAACACGGGGAGTTTAAAGGGAAAGACAGAGATCACGGGGAGGTTAAAGGGACAGAGAGTGAGATCACGGGATTGTTAAAGGGACAGAGAGAGATCACAGGGAGGTTAAAGGGACAGATAGTGAGATCACTATGAGTTTAAAGGGACGGAGAGTGAGATCACAGGGAGGTTAAAGGGACAGAGAGTGAGATGACGGGGAGGATAAAGGTATAGAGATTGTGATCACGGGGAGGTTAAAAGGACAGAGGGTGAGATCATGGGAATGTTAAAGGGACAGACTGTGAGATCACGGGAAGGTTAAAGGGACAGAGGGTGAGATCACGGGAATGTTAATGGGACAGAGATTGAGATCAGGGACAGTTATAGGGACAGAGAGTCAGATCAGGGACAGTTAAATGGACTGAGAGGGAGATGAAGGGGACAGTTAAAGGGACAAAGTGTGATATCAGGGACAGCTAAAGGGACAGAGTGAGATCAGGGATATTAACGGGACAGAGAGTGGGATCAGGGGACAGTTAAAGGGACAGAGAGTGAGATCAGGGAAGGTAAAAGGGACAGAGTGAGATCATGGGTAGGTTAAAGGGAAAGAGAGTGAGATCACGGGGAGGTTAAAGGTACAGAGAGTGAGATCACGGGGAGGTTAAATGGACAAAGAGTGAGATCACGGGGAGGTTAAAGGGACAGACAGTGAGATCACAGGGAGGTTAAAGGGAGAGAGAGTGAGATCACGGGGAGGTTAAATGGACAGAGAATGAGTTCACGGGGAGCTTAAAGCGACAGAGAATGAGAGCACGGGGAAGTTAAAGGGGCAGAGAGTGTGATCACGGGATGGTTAAAGTGACAGTGAGAGAGATCACTGGGAGGTTAAAGGGACAGAGAGTGAGATCAGGGGGAGGTTAATGGGATAGAGAGCTAGATCAGGGAGGTTAAAGGGACAGAGAATGAGATCACGGGGAGGTTAAAGGGACTGAGAGTGAGATCACAGGGAGTTTAAAGGGACAGAGAGTGAGATCACGGGGAGGTTAATGGGACAGAGAGTGAGATCACGGGGAGGTTAAAGGACAGAGTGCTAAATCAGGGAGATTAAAGGGACAGAGAGTGAGATCACAAGGAAGTTAAGTGGACAGAGTGTGAGATCACGGGGAGGTTAAAGGGACAGAGAGTGAGATCACGGTGAGGTTAATGGGACAAAGAGTGAGATCACGGGGAGGTGAAAGGGACAGTGAATGAGATAACAGGGAGGTTAAATGGACAGAAAGTGAGATCACGGGCAGATTAAATGGACAGAGAATGAGATCACGGGAAGATTAAATGGACAGAGTGAGATAACTGGGACGTTAAAGGGACAGAGATTGAGATCACGGGGAGGTTAAAGGGACAGAGTGAGATCACTGGTAAATTAAAGGGACAGAGATTGAGTACACGGGGAATTTGTCAGAGTGTCAGAGAGTGAGATCACGGGGAGGTAAAAGGGACAGAGAGTTAGATGACGGTGAGGTTAACTGGACATAGAGTGAGATCACGGGGAGGTTAAAGGGACAGAGATTGAGGTCACGGGGAGATTAAAGGGACAGAGAGTGAGATCACGGGGAGGTTAAAGGGACAGAGAGTGAGATCACGGGGAGGTTAATGGGACAGAGAGTGATATCACGGGGAGGTTTAAGGGATAGAGAGTGAGAGTACGGGAATGTTAATGGGACAGAGATTGAAATCAGGGACAGTTATAGGGACAGAGAGTCAGATCAGGGACAGTAAAAGGGACTGAGAGGGAGATCAGGGGTCAGTTAAAGGGACATAGTGTGATATCAGGGACAGCTAAAGGGACAGAGATTGAGATCACGGGGAGGTTAAAGGGACAGAGAGTGAGATCAATGGTAAGTTAAAGGGACAGAGATTGAGATCACGGGGAGTTTAAAGGGTCAGAGAGTGAGATCACGGGGAGGTAAAAGGGACAGAGAGTTAGATGACGGTGAGGTTAACTGGACATAGATTGAGATCACGGGGAGGTTAAAGGGACAGAGTGTGAGGTCAAGGGAAGGTTAAAGGGACAGAGAGTTAAACCACAGGGAGGTTAACGCGACAGAGAGAGATTACGGGGAGGTTAAAGCGACAGAGAGTGATATCACGGGGTGGTTAAAGAGACAGAGAGTAAGATCAGGGGAAGTTTAAACGACAGAGAGTGAGATCACGGGAAGGTTAACGGGACAGAGAGTGAGATAACGGGGAGGTTAAATGGTCAGAGAGTGTCATCACGGGGAGGTTAATAGGAATGAGAGTGAGGTCACGGGGAGGTTAAAGGGACAGAGAATGAGTTCACGAGCAGGTTCAAAGGACAGAGATTGAGATCACAGGAAGATTAAAGGGACAGAGTGAGATCACGGGGATCTTAATTGGACAGAGAGTGAGATCACGGGGAGGTTAAAGGGACATTGAGTGCGATCACGGGGAGGTTAAAGGTACAGAGAGTGAGAGCATGGGGAAGTTAAAGGGACAGAGAGTGAGATCACGGGGAGTTTAATGGGACAGAGAGTGTGAACACGGGGAGGTTAAAGGGACAGAGAGTGTGAACACGGGGAGGTTAAAGGGACAGAGAGTGAGATCACGGAGAGTTTAAAGGGACAGAGAGTGTGATCACGGGGAGGTTAAAGGGACAGAGAGCTAAATCAGGGAGGTTAAAGTGGCAGAGAGTGAGGTCAGGGAGGTTAAAGGGACTAGAGAGAAATCACGGGAAGGTTAATGGGACATAGGGAGATTACGGGGAGGTTAAAGTGACAGAGAGAGATCACGGGGTGGTTAAAGGGAGACAGAGAATGAGATCATGGGCAGGTTATAGGGACACAGATTGAGATCACGGGAAGATTAAAGGGAGAGAGTGAGATCACTAGGACGTTAAAGGGACAGAGAGAGAGATCACGGGGAGGTTAAAGACACAGAGACTGAGATCACGGGGAGGTTAAAGGGACAGAGAGTTAGATGACGGGGAGGTTAAATGGAAAGAGAGTGAGATCACGGTGAGGTTAAAGGTACAGAGATTGAGATCACGGGGAGGTTAAAGGGACAGAGAGTGATTTCACGGGGAGGTTAAAGGGACAGTGAGTGAGATCACGGGGAGGTTAAAGGGATAGAGAGTGAGATCAGGGGGAGGTTTATAGGACAGAGAGTGAGATCATGGGGAGGTTAAAGGGACAGATAGTGAGATCACGGGGAGGTTAAAGGGACAGAGAGTGAGATCACGAGGAGGTTAAAGGGACAGAGAGTGAGATCAAGGGGAGGTTAAAGGGACAGAGAATGAGAATACTGGAAGGTTAAAGGGACAGAGAATGAGATCACGGGGAGGTTAAAATGACAGAGAATGAGATCACGGGCAGATTAATGGGACAGAGATTGAGATCATGGGGAGTTTAAAGGGACAGAGAGTGAGAATACGAGGAGGTTAAAGGGACAGTGAGTGAGATCACAGGGAGGTAATAGGGACGGAGAGTGAGAATACGGGGAGGTTAAAGGGACAGAGAGTGAGATTACGGCGAGGTTAATGGGACAGAGAGTGAGAACACGGGGAGTTTAAAGGGAAAGACTGAGATCACGGGGAGGTTAAAGGGACAAAGAGAGATTACGGGGAGGTTAAAGCGACATGGAGAGAGATCACGGGGAGGTTAAATGGACTGATAGTGAGATCACAAGGAGGTTAAAGTGACAGAGTGTGAGATCACGTGGATGTTAAAGGGACAGAGAGTGTGATCACGGGAAGATTAAAGGGACAGAGACTGAGATCACGGCGAGGTTAAAGGGACAGAGAGCTAAATCAGGGAGGTTAATGGGACAGAGAATGAGATCAGGGAGGTTAAAGGGACTAGAGAGAGATCACGGGAAGGTTAAAGGGACATAGAGAGATTACGGGGAGGTTAAAGTGACAGAGAGAGATCATGGGGAGGTTAAAGGGAGAGAGAGTGAGATCACGGGTAGGTTAATGGGACAGTGAGTGAGATCACGGGTAAGTGAAAGGTACAGAGAAAGAGATCACGGGCAGGTTAAAGGGACAGAGATTGAGATCACGGGAAGATTAAAGGGAGAGAGTGAGAACACTGGGACGTTAATGGGACAGAGAGAGAGATCACGGGGAGGTTAAAGGCACAGAGACTGAGATCACGGGGAGGTTAAAGGGACAGAGAGTGAGAACACGGGGAGGTTAAAGGGACAGAGAGTGAGATCACGGGGAGATTAAAGAGACAGAGAGTGAGATAACAGGGTGGTTAAAGGGACAGAGAGTGAGATGACGGGGAGGTTAAATGGACAGAGAGTGAGATGACGGGGAGGTTAAAGGGACAGAGATTGAGATCACGGGGAGGTTAAAGGGACAGAGAGTGAGATCACGGGGAGGTTAAAGGGACAGAGAGTGTGATCACGGGGAGGTTACACGGACAGAGAGAGATTACGGGGAGGTTAAAGCGACAGAGAGTGAGATCACGGGGTGGTTAAAGGTACAGAGAGTTAGATGACAGGGAGGTTAAATGGACAGAGAGTGAGATCACGGGGAGGATAAAGGGACAGATGATGAGATCACGGGGAGGTGAAAGGGACAGAGAATGAGATCACGGGCAGGTAAAATGGACAGAGATTGAGATCACGGGAAGATTAAATGGACAGAGAGTGAGATCACGGGGAGGTTAAAGGCACAGAGATTGAGATCACGGGGAGGTTACAGGGACAGAGAGTGAGATCACGGGGAGGTTAAAGGGAAAGAGAGTGAGATCACGGGAAGATTAAAGGGACAGAGTGAGATCACGGGGAGGTTAAAGGGACAGAGAGTGAGATCACTGGGAGGTTAAAGGTACAGAGGGTGAGATCACGGAGAGTTTAAAGGGACAAAGAGAGATTACGGGGAGGTTAAAGCGACATGGAGAGAGATCACGGGGAGGTTAAATGGACTGATAGTGAGATCACAAGGAGGTTAAAGTGACAGAGTGTGAGATCACGTGGATGTTAAAGGGACAGAGAGTGTGATCACGGGAAGATTAAAGGGACAGAGACTGAGATCACAGGGAGGTTAAAGGGACAGAGAATGAGATCAGGGAGGTTAAAGGGACTAGAGAGAGATCACGGGAAGGTTAAAGGGACATAGAGAGATTACGGGGAGGTTAAAGTGACAGAGAGAGATCATGGGGAGGTTAAAGGGAGAGAGAGTGAGATCACGGGTAGGTTAATGGGACAGTGAGTGAGATCACGGGAAGATTAAAGGGAGAGAGACTGAGATCACGGGGAGGTTAAAGGGACAGAGAGCTAAATCAGGGAGGTTAATGGGACAGAGAATGAGATCAGGGAAGTTAAAGGGACTAGAGAGAGATCACGGGAAGGTTAAAGGGACATAGAGAGATTACGGGGAGGTTAAAGTGACAGAGAGAGATCATGGGGAGGTTAAAGGGAGAGAGAGTGAGATCACGGGTAGGTTAATGGGACAGTGAGTGAGATCACGGGTAAGTGAAAGGTACATAGAATGAGCTCACGGGCAGGTTAAAGGGACAGAGATTGAGATCACGGGAAGATTAAAGGGAGAGAGTGAGATCACTGGGACGTTAATGGGACAGAGACTGAGATCACGGGGAGGTTAAAGGCACAGAGACTGAGATCACGGGGAGGTTAATGGGACAGAGACTGAGATCACGGGGAGGTTAAAGGCACAGAGACTGAGATCACGGGGAGGTTAAAGGGACAGAGAGTGAGATCACGGGGAGATTAAAGGGACAGAGAGTGAGTTCACGGGGAGGTTAAAGAGACAGAGAGTGATATCACGGGGAGGTTAAGGGGACGGAGAGTGAGATCACGGGGAGGTTAAATGGACAGAGAGTGAGATCACGGGGAGGTTAAAGGGACAGTGAGTGAGATCACGGGGAGGTTAAAGGGACAGAGAGTGTGATCACGGGGAGGTTACACGGACAGAGAGAGATTACGGGGAGGTTAAAGCGACAGAGAGTGAGATCACGGGGTGGTTAAAGGTACAGAGAGTTAGATGACAGGGAGGTTAAATGGACAGAGAGTGAGATCACGGGGAGGATAAAGGGACAGATGATGAGATCACGGGGAGGTGAAAGGGACAGAGAATGAGATCACGGGCAGGTAAAATGGACAGAGATTGAGATCACGGGAAGATTAAATGGACCGAGAGTGAGATCACGGGGAGTTTAAAGGCACAGAGAATGAGATCACGGGGAGGTTACAGGGACAGAGAGTGAGATCACGGGGAGGTTAAAGGGAAAGAGAGTGAGATCACTGGGAGGTTAAAGGTACAGAGAGTGAGATCACGGAGAGTTTAAAGGGACAGAGTGAGATCACGGGGAGGTTAAAGGGACAGAGAGTGAGATCACTGGGAGGTTAAAGGTACAGAGGGTGAGATCACGGAGAGTTTAAAGGGACAAAGAGAGATTACGGGGAGGTTAAAGCGACATGGAGAGAGTTCGCGGGGAGGTTAAATGGACTGATAGTGAGATCACGGGAAGATTAAATAGACAGAGAGTGAGATCACGGGGAGGTTAAAGGCACAGAGAATGAGATCACTGGAAGCTTAAAGGGAGAGAGTGAGATCACTAGGACGTTAAAGGGACAGAGAGAGAGATCACGGGGAGGTTAAAGACACAGAGACTGAGATCACGGGGTGGTTAAAGGGACAGAGAGTGAGATCACGGGGAGGTTAAATGGAAAGAGAGTGAGATCACGGGGAGGTTAAAGGGTCAGAGATTGAGATCACGGGGAGGTTAAAGGGACAGTGAGTGACATCAAGCGGAGGTTAACGGGACAGGGAGTGAGATCAGGGGGAGGTTTATAGGACAGAGAGTGAGATCACGGGGAGGTTAAAGGGACAGAGAGTGAGAACATGGGGAGGATAAAGGAACAGAGAAATTTAACGGGTTGGTTAAAGCGACAGAGTGAGATCACGGGGAGGTTAAAGGGACAGATAGTGAGATCACGGGGAGGTTAAAGGGACAGAGAGTGAGATCACAGGGAGGTTAAAGGGGCAGAGAATGAGAATACTGGAAGGTTAAAGGGACAGAGAGTGAGATCACGGGGAGGTTAAAACGACAGAGAATGAGATCACGGGCAGATTAATGGGACAGAGATTGAGATCATGGGGAGTTTAATGGGACAGAGAGTGAGAATACGGGGAGGTTAAAGGGACAGTGAGTGAGATCACAGGGAGGTTATAGGGACGGAGAGTGAGAACACGGGGAGTTTAAAGGGACAGAGAGTGAGAACACGGGGAGTTTAAAGGGAAAAACTAAGACCACGGGGAGGTTAAAGGGACAAGGAGAGATTACGGGGAGGTTAAAGCGACATGGAGAGAGATCACAGGGTGGTTAAAGGGACAGAGAGTTAGATGACGGGGAGGTTAAATATACAGAGAGTGAGATCACGGGGAAGTTAAAGGGACAGAGATTGAGATCACGGGGAGGTTAAAGGGACAGTGAGTGAGATCACGGGGAGGTTAAAGGGACAGAGAGTGTGATCACGGGGAGGTTAAAGGGACAGAGAGTGATATCACGGGGAGGTTTAAGGGATAGAGAGTGAGATCATGGGGAGGTTAATGGGACAGAGATTGAGATCACGGAGCGGTTAAAGGGACAGAGAGTGAGATCACGGGGAGGTTAAAGGGACAGAGAGTGAGATCACGGGGAGGTTAAAGGGACAGAGAGTGAGTTCACGGGGAGGTTAAAGTTACTGAAATTTAGAAGACGGGGAGGTTAAATGGACAGAGAGTGAGATCACGGGGAGGTTAAAGGGACAGAGAGTGAGATCACGGGGAGATTAAAGGGACAGAGAGTGAGTTCACGGGGAGGTTAAAGAGACAGAGAGTGATATCACGGGGAGGTTAAGGGGACGGAGAGTGAGATCACGGGGAGGTTAAATGGACAGAGAGTGATTTCACGAGGAGGTTAAAGGGACAGTGAGTGAGATCACGGGGAGGTTAAAGGGACAGAGAGTGTGATCACGGGGAGGTTACACGGACAGAGAGAGATTACGGGGAGGTTAAAGCGACAGAGAGTGAGATCACGGGGTGGTTAAAGGTACAGAGAGTTAGATGACAGGGAGGTTAAATGGACAGAGAGTGAGATCACGGGGAGGATAAAGGGACAGATGATGAGATCACGGGGAGGTGAAAGGGACAGAGAATGAGATCACGGGCAGGTAAAATGGACAGAGATTGAGATCACGGGAAGATTAAATGGACAGAGAGTGAGATCACGGGGAGGTTAAAGGCACAGAGATTGAGATCACGGGGAGGTTACAGGGACAGAGAGTGAGATCACGGGGAGGTTAAAGGGAAAGAGAGTGAGATCACGGGAAGATTAAAGGGACAGAGTGAGATCACGGGGAGGTTAAAGGGACAGAGAGTGAGATCACTGGGAGGTTAAAGGTACAGAGGGTGAGATCACGGAGAGTTTAAAGGGACAAAGAGAGATTACGGGGAGGTTAAAGCGACATGGAGAGAGATCACGGGGAGGTTAAATGGACTGATAGTGAGATCACAAGGAGGTTAAAGTGACAGAGTGTGAGATCACGTGGATGTTAAAGGGACAGAGAGTGTGATCACGGGAAGATTAAAGGGACAGAGACTGAGATCACAGGGAGGTTAAAGGGACAGAGAATGAGATCAGGGAGGTTAAAGGGACTAGAGAGAGATCACGGGAAGGTTAAAGGGACATAGAGAGATTACGGGGAGGTTAAAGTGACAGAGAGAGATCATGGGGAGGTTAAAGGGAGAGAGAGTGAGATCACGGGTAGGTTAATGGGACAGTGAGTGAGATCACGGGAAGATTAAAGGGAGAGAGACTGAGATCACGGGGAGGTTAAAGGGACAGAGAGCTAAATCAGGGAGGTTAATGGGACAGAGAATGAGATCAGGGAGGTTAAAGGGACTAGAGAGAGATCACGGGAAGGTTAAAGGGACATAGAGAGATTACGGGGAGGTTAAAGTGACAGAGAGAGATCATGGGGAGGTTAAAGGGAGAGAGAGTGAGATCACGGGTAGGTTAATGGGACAGTGAGTGAGATCACGGGTAAGTGAAAGGTACATAGAATGAGCTCACGGGCAGGTTAAAGGGACAGAGATTGAGATCACGGGAAGATTAAAGGGAGAGAGTGAGATCACTGGGACGTTAATGGGACAGAGACTGAGATCACGGGGAGGTTAAAGGCACAGAGACTGAGATCACGGGGAGGTTAAAGGGACAGAGAGTGAGATCACGGGGAGATTAAAGAGACAGAGAGTGAGATAACAGGGTGGTTAAAGGGACAGAGAGTTAGATGACGGGGAGGTTAAATGGACAGAGAGTGAGATGACGGGGAGGTTAAAGGGACAGAGATTGAGATGACGGGGAGGTTAAAGGGACAGAGAGTGATTTCACGAGGAGGTTAAAGGGACAGTGAGTGAGATCACGGGGAGGTTAAAGGGACAGAGAGTGTGATCACGGGGAGGTTACACGGACAGAGAGAGATTACGGGGAGGTTAAAGCGACAGAGAGTGAGATCACGGGGTGGTTAAAGGTACAGAGAGTTAGATGACAGGGAGGTTAAATGGACAGAGAGTGAGATCACGGGGAGGATAAAGGGACAGATGATGAGATCACGGGGAGGTGAAAGGGACAGAGAATGAGATCACGGGCAGGTAAAATGGACAGAGATTGAGATCACGGGAAGATTAAATGGACCGAGAGTGAGATCACGGGGAGTTTAAAGGCACAGAGAATGAGATCACGGGGAGGTTACAGGGACAGAGAGTGAGATCACGGGGAGGTTAAAGGGAAAGAGAGTGAGATCACTGGGAGGTTAAAGGTACAGAGAGTGAGATCACGGAGAGTTTAAAGGGACAGAGTGAGATCACGGGGAGGTTAAAGGGACAGAGAGTGAGATCACTGGGAGGTTAAAGGTACAGAGGGTGAGATCACGGAGAGTTTAAAGGGACAAAGAGAGATTACGGGGAGGTTAAAGCGACATGGAGAGAGTTCGCGGGGAGGTTAAATGGACTGATAGTGAGATCACGGGAAGATTAAATAGACAGAGAGTGAGATCACGGGGAGGTTAAAGGCACAGAGAATGAGATCACTGGAAGCTTAAAGGGAGAGAGTGAGATCACTAGGACGTTAAAGGGACAGAGAGAGAGATCACGGGGAGGTTAAAGACACAGAGACTGAGATCACGGGGTGGTTAAAGGGACAGAGAGTGAGATCACGGGGAGGTTAAATGGAAAGAGAGTGAGATCACGGGGAGGTTAAAGGGTCAGAGATTGAGATCACGGGGAGGTTAAAGGGACAGTGAGTGACATCAAGCGGAGGTTAACGGGACAGGGAGTGAGATCAGGGGGAGGTTTATAGGACAGAGAGTGAGATCACGGGGAGGTTAAAGGGACAGAGAGTGAGAACATGGGGAGGATAAAGGAACAGAGAAATTTAACGGGTTGGTTAAAGCGACAGAGTGAGATCACGGGGAGGTTAAAGGGACAGATAGTGAGATCACGGGGAGGTTAAAGGGACAGAGAGTGAGATCACAGGGAGGTTAAAGGGGCAGAGAATGAGAATACTGGAAGGTTAAAGGGACAGAGAGTGAGATCACGGGGAGGTTAAAACGACAGAGAATGAGATCACGGGCAGATTAATGGGACAGAGATTGAGATCATGGGGAGTTTAATGGGACAGAGAGTGAGAATACGGGGAGGTTAAAGGGACAGTGAGTGAGATCACAGGGAGGTTATAGGGACGGAGAGTGAGAACACGGGGAGTTTAAAGGGACAGAGAGTGAGAACACGGGGAGTTTAAAGGGAAAAACTAAGACCACGGGGAGGTTAAAGGGACAAGGAGAGATTACGGGGAGGTTAAAGCGACATGGAGAGAGATCACAGGGTGGTTAAAGGGACAGAGAGTTAGATGACGGGGAGGTTAAATATACAGAGAGTGAGATCACGGGGAAGTTAAAGGGACAGAGATTGAGATCACGGGGAGGTTAAAGGGACAGTGAGTGAGATCACGGGGAGGTTAAAGGGACAGAGAGTGTGATCACGGGGAGGTTAAAGGGACAGAGAGTGATATCACGGGGAGGTTTAAGGGATAGAGAGTGAGATCATGGGGAGGTTAATGGGACAGAGATTGAGATCACGGAGCGGTTAAAGGGACAGAGAGTGAGATCACGGGGAGGTTAAAGGGACAGAGAGTGAGATCACGGGGAGGTTAAAGGGACAGAGAGTGAGTTCACGGGGAGGTTAAAGTTACTGAAATTTAGAAGACGGGGAGGTTAAATGGACAGAGAGTGAGATCACGGGGAGGTTAAAGGGACAGAGAGTGAGATCACGGGGAGATTAAAGGGACAGAGAGTGAGTTCACGGGGAGGTTAAAGAGACAGAGAGTGATATCACGGGGAGGTTAAGGGGACGGAGAGTGAGATCACGGGGAGGTTAAATGGACAGAGAGTGAGATGACGGGGAGGTTTAAGGGATAGAGAGTGAGATCACGGGGAGGTTAACGGGACAGAGAGTGAGATCACGGGGAGATTAAAGGGACAGAGAGTGAGTTCACGGGGAGGTTAAAGAGACAGAGAGTGAGATCACAGGGAGGTTAAAGGGGCAGAGAATGAGAATACTGGAAGGTTAAAGGGACAGAGAGTGAGATCACGGGGAGGTTAAAACGACAGAGAATGAGATCACGGGCAGATTAATGGGACAGAGATTGAGATCATGGGGAGTTTAATGGGACAGAGAGTGAGAATACGGGGAGGTTAAAGGGACAGTGAGTGAGATCACAGGGAGGTTATAGGGACGGAGAGTGAGAACACGGGGAGTTTAAAGGGACAGAGAGTGAGAACACGGGGAGTTTAAAGGGAAAAACTAAGACCACGGGGAGGTTAAAGGGACAAGGAGAGATTACGGGGAGGTTAAAGCGACATGGAGAGAGATCACAGGGTGGTTAAAGGGACAGAGAGTTAGATGACGGGGAGGTTAAATATACAGAGAGTGAGATCACGGGGAAGTTAAAGGGACAGAGATTGAGATCACGGGGAGGTTAAAGGGACAGTGAGTGAGATCACGGGGAGGTTAAAGGGACAGAGAGTGTGATCACGGGGAGGTTAAAGGGACAGAGAGTGATATCACGGGGAGGTTTAAGGGATAGAGAGTGAGATCATGGGGAGGTTAATGGGACAGAGATTGAGATCACGGAGCGGTTAAAGGGACAGAGAGTGAGATCACGGGGAGGTTAAAGGGACAGAGAGTGTGATCACGGGGAGGTTAAAGGGACAGAGAGTGAGTTCACGGGGAGGTTAAAGTTACTGAAATTTAGAAGACGGGGAGGTTAAATGGACAGAGAGTGAGATCACGGGGAGGTTAAAGGGACAGAGAGTGAGATCACGGGGAGATTAAAGGGACAGAGAGTGAGTTCACGGGGAGGTTAAAGAGACAGAGAGTGATATCACGGGGAGGTTAAGGGGACGGAGAGTGAGATCACGGGGAGGTTAAATGGACAGAGAGTGATTTCACGAGGAGGTTAAAGGGACAGTGAGTGAGATCACGGGGAGGTTAAAGGGACAGAGAGTGTGATCACGGGGAGGTTACACGGACAGAGAGAGATTACGGGGAGGTTAAAGCGACAGAGAGTGAGATCACGGGGTGGTTAAAGGTACAGAGAGTTAGATGACAGGGAGGTTAAATGGACAGAGAGTGAGATCACGGGGAGGATAAAGGGACAGATGATGAGATCACGGGGAGGTGAAAGGGACAGAGAATGAGATCACGGGCAGGTAAAATGGACAGAGATTGAGATCACGGGAAGATTAAATGGACAGAGAGTGAGATCACGGGGAGGTTAAAGGCACAGAGATTGAGATCACGGGGAGGTTACAGGGACAGAGAGTGAGATCACGGGGAGGTTAAAGGGAAAGAGAGTGAGATCACGGGAAGATTAAAGGGACAGAGTGAGATCACGGGGAGGTTAAAGGGACAGAGAGTGAGATCACTGGGAGGTTAAAGGTACAGAGGGTGAGATCACGGAGAGTTTAAAGGGACAAAGAGAGATTACGGGGAGGTTAAAGCGACATGGAGAGAGATCACGGGGAGGTTAAATGGACTGATAGTGAGATCACAAGGAGGTTAAAGTGACAGAGTGTGAGATCACGTGGATGTTAAAGGGACAGAGAGTGTGATCACGGGAAGATTAAAGGGACAGAGACTGAGATCACAGGGAGGTTAAAGGGACAGAGAATGAGATCAGGGAGGTTAAAGGGACTAGAGAGAGATCACGGGAAGGTTAAAGGGACATAGAGAGATTACGGGGAGGTTAAAGTGACAGAGAGAGATCATGGGGAGGTTAAAGGGAGAGAGAGTGAGATCACGGGTAGGTTAATGGGACAGTGAGTGAGATCACGGGAAGATTAAAGGGAGAGAGACTGAGATCACGGGGAGGTTAAAGGGACAGAGAGCTAAATCAGGGAGGTTAATGGGACAGAGAATGAGATCAGGGAGGTTAAAGGGACTAGAGAGAGATCACGGGAAGGTTAAAGGGACATAGAGAGATTACGGGGAGGTTAAAGTGACAGAGAGAGATCATGGGGAGGTTAAAGGGAGAGAGAGTGAGATCACGGGTAGGTTAATGGGACAGTGAGTGAGATCACGGGTAAGTGAAAGGTACATAGAATGAGCTCACGGGCAGGTTAAAGGGACAGAGATTGAGATCACGGGAAGATTAAAGGGAGAGAGTGAGATCACTGGGACGTTAATGGGACAGAGACTGAGATCACGGGGAGGTTAAAGGCACAGAGACTGAGATCACGGGGAGGTTAATGGGACAGAGAGTGAGATCACGGGGAGATTAAAGAGACAGAGAGTGAGATAACAGGGTGGTTAAAGGGACAGAGAGTTAGATGACGGGGAGGTTAAATGGACAGAGAGTGAGATGACGGGGAGGTTAAAGGGACAGAGATTGAGATGACGGGGAGGTTAAAGGGACAGAGAGTGATTTCACGAGGAGGTTAAAGGGACAGTGAGTGAGATCACGGGGAGGTTAAAGGGACAGAGAGTGTGATCACGGGGAGGTTACACGGACAGAGAGAGATTACGGGGAGGTTAAAGCGACAGAGAGTGAGATCACGGGGTGGTTAAAGGTACAGAGAGTTAGATGACAGGGAGGTTAAATGGACAGAGAGTGAGATCACGGGGAGGATAAAGGGACAGATGATGAGATCACGGGGAGGTGAAAGGGACAGAGAATGAGATCACGGGCAGGT
This sequence comes from Cetorhinus maximus, assembly GCF_964194155.1. NCBI lineage: Eukaryota > Metazoa > Chordata > Chondrichthyes > Lamniformes > Cetorhinidae > Cetorhinus > Cetorhinus maximus. Next base: position 37,456 of record NW_027597682.1, read on the forward strand.
AAAATGGACAGAGATTGAGATCACGGGAAGATTAAATGGACAGAGAGTGAGATCACGGGGAGTTTAAAGGCACAGAGAATGAGATCACGGGGAGGTTACAGGGACAGAGAGTGAGATCACTGGGAGGTTAAAGGTACAGAGAGTGAGATCACGGAGAGTTTAAAGGGACAGAGTGAGATCACGGGGAGGTTAAAGCGACATGGAGAGAGTTCGCGGGGAGGTTAAATGGACTGATAGTGAGATCACGGGAAGATTAAATAGACAGAGAGTGAGATCACGGGGAGGTTAAAGGCACAGAGAATGAGATCACTGGAAGCTTAAAGGGAGAGAGTGAGATCACTAGGACGTTAAAGGGACAGAGAGAGAGATCACGGGGAGGTTAAAGACACAGAGACTGAGATCACGGGGTGGTTAAAGGGACAGAGAGTGAGATCACGGGGAGGTTAAATGGAAAGAGAGTGAGATCACGGGGAGGTTAAAGGGTCAGAGATTGAGATCACGGGGAGGTTAAAGGGACAGTGAGTGACATCAAGCGGAGGTTAACGGGACAGGGAGTGAGATCAGGGGGAGGTTTATAGGACAGAGAGTGAGATCACGGGGAGGTTAAAGGGACAGAGAGTGAGAACATGGGGAGGATAAAGGAACAGAGAAATTTAACGGGTTGGTTAAAGCGACAGAGTGAGATCACGGGGAGGTTAAAGGGACAGATAGTGAGATCACGGGGAGGTTAAAGGGACAGAGAGTGAGATCACAGGGAGGTTAAAGGGGCAGAGAATGAGAATACTGGAAGGTTAAAGGGACAGAGAGTGAGATCACGGGGAGGTTAAAACGACAGAGAATGAGATCACGGGCAGATTAATGGGACAGAGATTGAGATCATGGGGAGTTTAATGGGACAGAGAGTGAGAATACGGGGAGGTTAAAGGGACAGTGAGTGAGATCACAGGGAGGTTATAGGGACGGAGAGTGAGAACACGGGGAGTTTAAAGGGACAGAGAGTGAGAACACGGGGAGTTTAAAGGGAAAAACTAAGACCACGGGGAGGTTAAAGGGACAAGGAGAGATTACGGGGAGGTTAAAGCGACATGGAGAGAGATCACAGGGTGGTTAAAGGGACAGAGAGTTAGATGACGGGGAGGTTAAATATACAGAGAGTGAGATCACGGGGAAGTTAAAGGGACAGAGATTGAGATCACGGGGAGGTTAAAGGGACAGTGAGTGAGATCACGGGGAGGTTAAAGGGACAGAGAGTGTGATCACGGGGAGGTTAAAGGGACAGAGAGTGATATCACGGGGAGGTTTAAGGGATAGAGAGTGAGATCATGGGGAGGTTAATGGGACAGAGATTGAGATCACGGAGCGGTTAAAGGGACAGAGAGTGAGATCACGGGGAGGTTAAAGGGACAGAGAGTGAGATCACGGGGAGGTTAAAGGGACAGAGAGTGAGTTCACGGGGAGGTTAAAGTTACTGAAATTTAGAAGACGGGGAGGTTAAATGGACAGAGAGTGAGATCACGGGGAGGTTAAAGGGACAGAGAGTGAGATCACGGGGAGATTAAAGGGACAGAGAGTGAGTTCACGGGGAGGTTAAAGAGACAGAGAGTGATATCACGGGGAGGTTAAGGGGACGGAGAGTGAGATCACGGGGAGGTTAAATGGACAGAGAGTGAGATGACGGGGAGGTTTAAGGGATAGAGAGTGAGATCACGGGGAGGTTAACGGGACAGAGAGTGAGATCACGGTAAAGTTAATGGGACAGAGGGTGCGATCGCGGGGAGGTTAAACGGACAGTGAGTGAAATCACGGGGAGGTTAAAGGGACAGAGAGTGAGATCACGGGAAGGTTAAAGGAACAGAGAGTGAGATGACGAGGAGGTTAACGGGACAGAGAGTGAGATGACAGGGAGGTTAAAGGGACAGAGTGTGAGATCACGGGGAGGTTAAAGGGACAGAGAGTGAGATCACGGGGAGGTTAAATGGACAGACGGTGAGATCACGTGAATGTAAAAGGGACAGACTGTAAGATCATGGGGAGGTTAAAGGGACAGAGAGTGAGATCACAGGGAGGTTAAAGGGACGGAGTGTGAGATCACGGGGAAGTTAAAGGGGCAGAGGTTGAGATCACGGGAATGTTAAAGGGACAGAGATTGAGATCAGGGACAGTTATAGCGACAGAGAGTCAAATCAGGGACAATTAAAGGGGCTGAGAGGGAGTTCAGGGGGACAGTAGAAGGGACAAAGAGTGATATCAGTGACAGCTAATGGGACAGAGAGAGATCAGGGACTATTAAAGGGACAGAGAGTGGGATCGGGGGACATTTAAAGGGACAGAGAGTCTGATCAGGGGGACAGTTAAGTGGACAAAGAGTGATATCAGGGACTGCTAAAGGGACAGAGAGAGAGCAGGTACTATTAAAGGGACAGAGAGTGAGATCGGGGGCCAGTTAAAGGGACTGAGAGTGATATCAAGTGGACAGTTAATGGGATAGAGATTGAGATCAGCGGAACAGTTAAAGGAACAGAGAATGAGATCAGGGAAGGTTAAAGGACAGAGTAAGATCATGGGGAGGTTAAGTGGACAGAGAGTGAGATCAAGGGGAGCTTAAAGGGACAGAGAGTGAGATCACGGGGAGGTTAAAGGGACAGAGAGTGAAATCACGGGGAGGTTAAAGGGGTCAGAGAGTGAGAGCACGGAGTGGTTAAAGGGACAGAGAGTGAGATCACGGGGAGTTTAAAGGGACATAGAGTGTGATCACGGGGAGATTAAATGGACAGACATTGAGATTATGGGGACGTTAAAGGGACAGAGAGTGAGATTACGGGAGGTTAAAGGGACAGAGAGTAAGCTCATGGGGCGGTTAAAGGGACAGAAAGTGAGATCACGGGGAGGTTAATGGGACAGGGAGTGAGATGACGGGGATGTGAAAGGAACAGAGAGTGAGATCACGGGGAATTAAAGGGACAGAGAGTGAGATCACGGGGAGGTTAACGGGACCGAGAGTGATATCACGCTGAGATTAATGGGACAGAGAGTGAGATCACGGGCAGGTGAATGCGACAGAGAATGAGATCACAGGGAGGTTAAAGAGACAGAGAGTGAGATCACGGGCATGTTAAATGGACAGAGATTGAGATCATGGGAAGATTAATTGGACAGAGTGAGATCACTGGGACGTTAAAAGGACAGAGATTGAGATCACGGGGAGGTTCAAGGGAGCGAGTGAAATCACTGGGACGTAAAAGGTACAGAGATTGAGATGACGGGGAGGTTAAAGGGACAGAGAGCGAGATCACGGGGTGGTTAAAGGGACAGAGATTGAGATCAAGGGGAGGTTAAAGGGATAGAGAGTGAGATCACGGGAAAGTTAAGGGGACAGAGAGTGATATCATGGGGAGGTTAATGGGACAGAGAGTGAGATCACGGGGAGGTTAATCGGACAGAGAGTGAGATGACGGGGAGGTGAAAGGGACAGAGAGTGAGATCACGGGGAAGTTAAAGGGACAGAGAGTGAGATCACGGGGAGGTTAAAGGGATCGAGAGTGAGATCACGGGGACCTTAATGGGACAGAGAGTGAGATCACGGGGAGGTTAAAGGCACATTGAGTGCGATCACGGGGAGGTTAAAGGTACAGAGAGTGAGAGCATGGGGAGGTTAAAGGGACAAAGAGTGAGAACACGGGGAGTTTAAAGGGACAGAGATTGTGATCACGGGGAGGTTAAAGGGACAGAGAGTGTGATCACGGGAAGGTTAAAGGGACAGAGAGTGAGATCACGGGGAGGTTAAAGGTACAGAGAGTGAGAACACGGGGAGGTTAAAGGGACAGAGAGTGAGATCAAGGGAATGTTAAAGGGACAGAGACTGAGATCACTGGGAAGTTAAAGGGACAGAGATTTAGATCACGGGGAGGCTTACGGGTCAGAGAGTGATATCACGGGGAGGTTACACGGACAGAGAGAGATTACGGGGAGGTTAAAGCGACAGAGAGTGAGATCACGTGGACGTTAAAGGGACAGAGAGTGAGATCACGGGGTGGTTAAAGGTACAGAGAGTTAGATGACGGGGAGGTTAAATGGACAGAGAGTGAGATCACGGGGAGGATAATGGGACAGATGATGAGATCACGGGGAGGTGAAAGGGACAGAGAATGAGATCACGGGCAGGTAAAATGGACAGAGATTGAGATCACGGGAAGATTAAATGGACAGAGAGTGAGATCACGGGGATGTTAAAGGGACAGAGAGTTAGATGACGGGGAGGTTAAAGGGACAGAGAGTGATATCACGGGGAGGTTAAAGGGTTAGAGTGAGATCACTGGGAGGTTAATGGGACAGAGAGTGAGATAACGGAGAGTTTAAAGGGACAGAGAGTGATATCACGGGGAGGTTAAAGGGACAGAGAGCTAAATCAGGGAGGTTAAAGGAGCAGAGAGTGATGTCAGCGAGGTTAAAGGGACTAGAGAGAGATCACGGGAAGGTTAAAGGGACATAGAGAGATTACGGGGAGGTTAAAGTGACAGAGAGAGATCGCGGGGAGGTTAAAGGGAGAGAGAGTGAGATCACGGGGAGGTTAATGGGACAGAGATTGAGATCACGGGAAGATTAAAGGGAGAGAGTGAGATCAGTGGGACGTTAAATGGACAGAGAGAGAGATCACGGGGAGGTTAAAGGGACAGAGAGTGAGATCACGGGGAGGTTAAAGGGACAGAGAGTGAGATCACGGGGAGGTTAAAGGGACAGATAGTGAGATCACGGGGAGGTTACAGGGACAGAGAAATTTAACGGGTTGGTTAAAGCGACAGAGTGAGATCACGGGGAGGTTGAAGGGACAGATAGTGAGATCACGGGGAGGTTAAAGGGACAGAGAGTGAGATCAAGGGGAGGTAAAAGGGACAGAGAATGAGAACACTGGGAGCTTAAAGGGACAGAGAATGAGATCACGGGCAGATTAATTGAACAGAGATTGAGATCATGGGGAGTTTAAAGGGACAGAGAGCGAGATCACGGCGAGGTTAATGGGACAGAGAGTGAGAACACGGGGAGTTTAAAGGGAAAGACTGAGATCACGGGGAGGTTAAAGTGACAGAGAGTGAGATCACGTGGATGTTAAAGGGACAGAGAGTGTGAGCACGGGAAGATTAAAGGGACATAGACTGAGATCACGGGAATGTAAAAGGGACAGAGATTGAGATCAGGGTCAGTTATAGCGACAGAGAGTCAGATCAGGGACAATTAAAGGGACTGAGAGGGAGTTCAGTGGGACAGTAAAACGGACAAAGAGTGATATCAGGGACAGCTAATGGGACAGAGAGAGATCAGGGACTATTAAAGGGACAGAGAGTGGGATCGGGGGACATTTAAAGGGACTGAGAGTCAGATCAGGGGGACAGTTAAGGGGACAAAGAGTGATATCAGGGACAGCTAAAGGGACAGTGAGAGAGCAGGGACTATTAAAGGGACAGAGTGAGGTCGGGGGCCACTTAAAGGGACTGAGATTGATATCAAGGGGACAGTTAATGGGATAGAGATTGAGATCAGGGGAACAGTTAAAGGAACAGAGAATGAGATCAGGGAAGGTTAAAGGGACAGAGTAAGATCACCGGAAGGTTAAAGGGAAAGAGAGTGAGATCACGGGGAGGTTAAAGGTTCAGAGATTGAGATCACGGAGCGGTTAAAGGGACAGAGAGTGCGATCACAGGGAGGTTAAGTGGACAGAGATTGATATCACGGGGAGGTTAAAGGGACAGAGAGTGAGAACACGGGGAGGTTAAAGGAACATAGAGTGAGTTCACGGGGAGGTTAAAGGGACTGAAATTTAGAAGACGGGGAGCTTAAATGGACAGAGAGTGAGATCACGGGGAGGATAAATGGACAGAGAGTGAGAGCACGGGGAGGTTAAAGGGACAGAGAGTGAGTTCACGGGGAGGTTAAAGAGACAGAGAGTGAGATCACGGGGAGGTTAAGGGGACGGAGAGTGAGATCACGGGGAGGTTAAAGGGACAGAGAGTGAGATGACGGGGAGGTTTAAGGGACAGAGAGTGAGATCACGGGGAGGTTAATGGGACAGTGAGTGAGATCACGGGGAGGTTAAAGAAACAGATAGTGAGCTCACGGGGAGGTTAAATGGACAGAGAGTGCGATCACGGGGAGGTTAAAGGGACAGTGAGTGAGATCACGGGGAGGTTAAAGGGACAGAGAGGGAGATCACGGGAAGGTTAATGGGACAGAGAGTGAGATCACGGGGAGTTTAAAGGGACAGAGAGTGAGATTACGTGTAGGGTAATGGGACAGAAAGTGAGATCACAGGTAGGTTAAAGGGACGGAGAGTGAGATCACGGGGAGGTTAAACGGACAGACGGTGAGATCACGGGAATGTTAAAGGGACAGACTGTGAGATCATGGGGAGGTTAAAGGGACAGAGAGTGAGATCACAGGGAGGTTAAATGGACGTAGTGTGAGATCACGGGGAGTTTAAAGGGGCAGAGGCTGAGATCACGGGAATGTTAAAGGGACAGAGATTGAAATCAGGGACAGTTATAGCGACAGAGTGTCAGATCAGGGACAATTAAAGGGACTGAGAGGGAGTTCAGGGGGACAGTAAAAGGGACAAAGAGTGATATCAGGGACAGCTAATGGGACAGAGAGAGATCAGGGACTATTAAAGAGACAGAGAGTGGGATCGGGTGACAGTTAAAGGGACAGAGAGTCAGATCAGGGGGACAGTGAAGGGGACAAAGAGTGATATTAGGGACAGCTAAAGGGACAGAGAGAGAGCAGGGATATTAAAGGGACAGAGAGTGAGATCGGGGGCCAGTTAAAGGGACTAAGAGTGATATCAAGTGGACAGTTAATGGGATAGAGATTGAGATCAGTGGAACAGTTAAAGGAACAGAGAATGAGATCAGGGAAGGTTAAAGGGACAGACTAAGTTCATGGGGAGGTTAAGTGGACAGAGATTGATATCACGGTGAGGCTAAAGGGACAGAGTGAGATAACGGGGAGGTTAAAGTGACAGAGAGTGCGATCACGGGGAGGTTAAAGGGACAGCGAGTGAGAGCACGGGGTGGTTAAAGGGACAGAGAGTGAGATCACGGGGAGTTTAAAGGGACATAGAGTGTGATCACGGGAAGGTTAAAGGGACAGAGAGTGAGATTACGGGGACGTTAAAGGGACAGAGAGTGAGATTACGGGTAGGTTAAAGGGACAGAGAGTGAGATTACGGGGAAGTTAAAGGGACATAGAGTGAGCTCACGGGCAGGTTAAAGGGACAGAGAGTGAGTTCACGGGGAGGTTAATGGGACAGAGAGTGAGATGACGGGGAGGTGAAAGGGACAGAGAGTGAGATAACGGGGAGGTTTAAGGGATAGAGAGTGAGATCACGGAGAGGTTAAAGGGACAGGCAGTAAGATTACGGCGAGGTTAATGGGACAGAGAGAGTTAACGTGGAGGTTAAAGCGACAGAGTGAGAACACGGGGAGGTTAAAGGGACAGAGAGTGAGATCACGGGGAGGTTAAAGGGACAGATAATGTGTACACAGGGAGGCTAAAGGGACAGAGAAAGAGATCATGGGGAGTTTAAAGGTACAGAGAGTGAGATCACGGAGCGGTTAAAGGGACAGAGAGTGAGATCACGGGGAGGTTAAAGTGACTGAGAGTGAGATCACGGGGAGGTTAAAGGGACAGAGAGTGAGATCACGGGGAGATCAAAGGGACAGAGAATGAGATCACGGGGAGGTTAAAGGAACAGAGTGTGAAATCACGGGGAGGTTAAAGGGACAGAGAGTGAGATCGGGGAAGTTTAAACGGACAGAGAATGAGATCACGGGGAGGTTAAAGGAACAGAGTGTGAAATCACGGAGAGATTAAAGGGACAGAGAGTGAGATCACGGCGAGGTTAAAGGGAAAGAGAGTGAGATGACTGGGAGGTTTAAGGGACAGAGTGAGATCACGGGGAAGTTAAAGGGACAGGGAGTGAGATGATTGGGAGGTTATAGGGACCGAGTTTTAGATCACGGGGAGTTTAAAGGGAAAGAGATTGAGATCACGGGGAGGATAAATGGACCGAGTGAGATCACTGGGACGTTAAAGCTACAGAGATTGATATCAGAAGGAGGTTAAAGGGACAGAGAGTGAGATCACGGGGAACATAAAGGGACAGAGAGTTAGATCACGAGTAGGTTAAAGGGACAGTTGGTGAGATCACGGGGTGGTAAAGAACAGAAATTGAGATCACGGGGAGGTTAATGGGACATAGAGTGATATCACGGGGAGGTTAAGGTGAAACAGAGTGATATCACGGGGAGGTTTAAGACATAGGGAGTGAGATCACGGGAAAGTTAATTGGACAGAGAGTGAGATCACGGGGAGGTTTAAGACATAGGGAGTGAGATCACGGGAAAGTTAATTGGACAGAGAGTGAGATCACGGGGAGGTTAAAGGGACAGAGAGTGAGATCACGGGGAGTTTAAAGTGACAGAGAGTGAGATCACGGGAAGGTTAAAGGGACAGAGAGTGTGATCACGGGGAAATTAAAGGGACAGAGACTGATATCACGGGAAGGTTAAAGGGACAGAGAGAGAGATTACGGGGAGGTTAAAGGGACAGAGAGTGAGAACACGGGCGGTTTAAATGGACAGAGATTGAGATCACGGGAAGATTAAATGGACAGACTGAGATCACTGGGACGTTAAAGGGACAGAGATTGAGATCACAGGGAGGTTAAAGGGAGAGTGAGTGAGATCAAGGGTAGTTTGAAGGGACAGAGAATGAGATCACGGGGAGGTTAAAGCGACAGAGATTTGGACGAATGAGATCACTGATTGAGGGTGTGCTGCACTATTGGAGTGTCAGTAATTGAGGGTGTGCTGCACTATTGGAGCGTCAGTAATTGAGGGTGTGCTGCACTATTGGAGTGTCAGTATTTGAGGGTGTGATGCACTATTGGAGCGTCAGTAATTGAGGGTGTGATGCACTATTGGGGTGTCAGAAATTGAGGGTGTGCTGCACTATTGGAGGGTCAGTAATTGAGGTTGTGCTGCACTATTGCGAGTCAGTAATTGAGGGTGTGCTGCACTAATGGAGTGCCCATAATTGAGGCTGTGCTGCACTATTGTAGTGTCAGTAATTGAGAGTGTGCTGCACTATTGGAGAGTGAGTAATTGAGTGTGTGCTGAGCTATAAGAGAGTCAGTAATTGAGGGTGTGCTGCACTATTGGAGTGTCAGTAATTGAGGGTGTGCTGCACTATTGGAGGGTCAGTAATTGAGGGTGTGATGCACTATTGGGGTGTCAGAAATTGAGGGTGTGCTGCACTATTGGAGGGTCAGTAATTGAGGTTGTGCTGCACTATTGCGAGTCAGTAATTGAGGGTGTGCTGCACTAATGGAGTGCCCATAATTGAGGCTGTGCTGCACTATTGTAGTGTCAGTAATTGAGAGTGTGCTGCACTATTGGGGTGTCAGGAATTGAGGGAGTGCTGCACTATTGAAGGGTCAGTAATTGAGGGTGAGATGCACTATTGGAGTGTCAGTAATTGAGGGTGTGCTGCACTATTGGAGTGTCAGTAATTGAGGGTTTGCTGCACTATTGGAGTGTCAGTAATTGAGTGTCTGCTGCACTATTGGAGTGTCAGTAATTGAGGGTGTGCTGCACTATTGGAGTGTCAGTAATTGAGGGTTTGCTGCACAATTGGAGGGTGAGTAATTGAGGGTTTGCTGCACTACTGCAGTGTCTGTATTTGAGGGTTTGCTGCACTATTGGAGGGTCAGTAATTGAGGGTGTGCTGCACTATTGGAGTGTCAGTAATTGAGGGTGTGCTGCACATATATTGTGTCAGTAATTGAGGTTGAGCTGCAATATTGGAGTGTCATTAATTGAGGGTGTGCTGCACTATTACAGGGTCAGAAATTCAGGGTGTGCTGCACTATTGGAGTGTCAGTAATTGAGGGTGTGCTGCACTATTGGAGTGTCATTAATTGAGGGTGTGCTGCACTATTGGAGGGTCAGTAATTGAGGATGTGCTGCACTATTGGAGTGTCAGTAATTGAGGATGTGCTGCACTATTAAAGGGTCAGTAATTGGGGGTTTGCTGCAATATTGGAGGGTCAGTAATTGAGGATGTGCTGCACTATTGGAGTGTCAGTAATTGAGGGTGTGCTGCACTATTGGAGGGTCAGTAATTGAGGATGTGCTGCACTATTAAAGGGTCAGTAATTGAGGTTGAGCTGCATTATTGGAGGGTCAGTAATTGAGGATGTGCTGCACTATTGGAGTGTCAGTAATTGAGGGTGTGCTGCACTATTGGAGTGTCATTAATTGAGGGTGTGCTGCAATATTGGAGGGTCAGTAATTGAGGATGTGCTGCACTATTGGAGTGTCAGTAATTGAGGGTGTGCTGCACTATTGGAGGGTCAGTAATTGAGGATGTGCTGCACTATTAAAGGGTCAGTAATTGAGGTTGAGCTGCATTATTGGAGGGTCAGTAATTGAGGATGTGCTGCACTATTGGAGTGCCAGTAATTGAGGGTGTGCTGCACTATTGGAGTGTCAGTAATTGAGGATGAGCTGCACTATTGGAGGGTCAGTAATTGAGGGCGTGCTGCACTATTGGAGTGTCAGTAATTGAGGGTGTGCTGCACTATTGGAGTGTCAGTAATTGAGGGTGTGCTGCACTATTGGAGTGTCAGTAATTTAGCGTGTGCTGCACTATTGTAGTGTCAGTAATTGAGGGTGTGCTGCACTATTGGAGTGTCAGTAAATTAGGGTGTGCTGCACTATTGGAGTGTCAGTAATTGAGGGTGTGCTGCACTATTGGAGTGTCAGTAATTGAGGGTGTGCTGCAGTGTTGGAGAGTCAATAATTGAGGTTGTGCTGCACTATAAGAGGGCCAGTAATTGAGGGTGTGCTGCACTATTGGAGTGTCAGTAATTGAGGGTTTGCTGCACTATTGGAGTGTCAGTAATTGAGTGTGTGCTGCACTATTGGAGAGTCAGTTATTGTGGGTGTGCTGCAATATTGGAGGGTCAGTAATTGAGGGTGATCTGCACTATTGGAGTGTCAGTAATTGAGGGTGTGCTGCACTATTGGAGTGTCAGTAATTGAGGGTGTGCTGCAGTATTGTAGGGTCAGTAATTGAGGGGGTGCTGCACTATTGGAGTGTCAGTAATTGAGGGTGTGCTGCACTATTGGAGTGTCAGTAATTGAGGGTGTGCTGCACTATTGGAGTGTCAGTAATTGAGGGTGTGCTGCACTATTGGAGTGTCAGTAATTGAGGGTGTGCTGCACTATTGGAGTGTCAGTAATTGAGGGTGTGCTGCACTATTGGAGTGTCAGTAATTGAGGGTGTGCTGCACTATTGGAGGGTCAGTAATTGATGGTGTGCTGCACTATTGGAGTGTCAGTAATTGAGGGTGTGATGCACTATTGGGGTGTCAGTAATTGAGGTTGTGCTGCACTATTGGAGTGTCAGAAATTGAGGGTGTGCTGCACTAATGGAGTGTCCATAATTGAGGCTGTGCTGCACTATTGTAGTGTCAGTAATTGAGAGTGTGCTGCACTATTGGGGTGTCAGTAATTGAGGTAGTGCTGCACTATTGAAGGGTCAGTAATTGAGGGTGAGATGCACTATTGGAGTGTCAGTAATTGAGGGTGTGCTGCACTATTGGAGTGTCAGTAATTGAGTGTCTGCTGCACTATTGGAGTGTCAGTAATTGAGGGTGTGCTGCACTATTGGAGTGTCAGTAATTGAGGGTGTGCTGCACTATTGGAGTGTCAGTAATTGAGGGTTTGCTGCACAATTGGAGGGTCAGTAATTCAGGGTGTGCTGCACTATTGCAGTGTCTGTATTTGAGGGTTTGCTGCACTATTGGAGTGTCAGTATTTGAGGGTGTGCTGCACTATTGGACTGTCATTAATTCATGGTTTGCTGCACTATTGGAGGGTCAGTAATTGAGGGTGTGCAGCACTATTGGAGTGTCAGTAATTGAGGGTGTGCTGCACTATTGGAGTCTCAGTAATTGAGGGTGTGCTGCACTATTGGAGTGATAGAAATTGAGGGTGTGCTGCACTATTGGAGGGTCAGTAATTGAGGGTGTGCTGCACTATTGCGAGTCAGTAATTCAGGGTGTGCTGCAATAATGGAGTTTCCATAATTGAGGCTGTGCTGCACTATTGTAGTGTCAGTAATTGACGGTGTGCTACCCTATTGGGGTGCCTTTCATTGAGGGTATGCTGCACTATTGAAGGGTCAGTAATTGAGGGGGTGCTACACTATTGGAGGGTCAGCATTTGAGGGTGTGCTGCACATTTGGATTGTCAGTAATTGAGTGTGTGCTGCATTAATGGAGTGTCAGTAATTGAAGATGTGCTGCACTATTGGAGTGTCAGTAATTGAGTGTGTGCTGTACTACTGGAGGGTCAGTAATTGAGGGTGTGCTGCACTATTGAAGTGTCTGTATTTGACGGTTTGCTGCACTATTGGAGGGTCAGTAATTGAGGGTGTGCTGCACAATTGGAGTGTCAGTAATTGAGGGTGTGCTGCACATTTATTGTGTCAGTAATTGAGGTTGAGCTGCACTGTTGGAGTGTCAGTAACTGAGGCTGTGCTGCACTATTACATGGTCAGTAATTGAGGGTGTGCTGCACTATTGGAGTGTCAGTAATTGAGGGTGTGCTGCACTATTGGAGTGTCAGTAATTGAGGGTGTGCTGCACTATTGGAGTGTCATTAATTGAGGGTGTGCTGCACTATTGGAGTGTCAGTAATTGAGGATGTGCTGCACTGTTGGAGTGTCAGTAATTGAGGGTGTGCTGCACTATTGGGGAGTCAGTAATTGAGGGTGTGCTGCACTATTGGAGTGTCAGTAATTGAGGGTGTGCTGCACTATTGGAGTGTCAGTAATTGAGGGTGTGCTGCACTATTGGAGTGTCAGTAATTGAGGGTGTGCTGCACTATTGGAGTGTCAGTAATTGAGGATGTGCTGCACTGTTGGAGTGTCAGTAATTGAGGGTGTGCTGCACTATTGGAATGTCAGTAATTGAGGGTGTGCTGCACTATTGGAGTGTCAGTAATTGAGGGTGTGCTGCACTATTACAGGGTCAGTAATTGAGGGTGTGCTGCAGTATTGGAGTGTCAGTAATTGAGGATGTGCTGCACTGTTGGAGTGTCAGTAATTGAGGGTGTGCTGCACTATTGGAATGTCAGTAATTGAGGGTGTGCTGCACTATTACAGGGTCAGTAATTGAGGGTGTGCTGCAGTATTGGAGTGTCAGTAATTGAGGGTGTGCTGCACTATTGGAGTGTCAGTAATTGAGGGTGTGCTGCACTATTGGAGAGTCAGTAATTGAGGGTGTGCTGCACTATTACAGGGTCAGTAATTGAGGGTGTGCTGCACTATTGGAGGGTCAGTAATTGAGGGTGTGCTGCAGTATTGGAGTGTCAGTAATTGAGGGTGTGCTGCACTATTACAGGGTCAGTAATTGAGGGTGTGCTGCAGTATTGGAGTGTCAGTATTTGAGGTTGTGCTACACTCTATAAGTGCCAGTAATTGAGGGTGTGCTGCACTATTGGAGAGTCAGTAATTGAGGGTGTGCTGCACTATTGGAGAGTCAGTAATTGAGGGTGTGCTGCACTATTACAGGGTCAGTAATTGAGGGTGTGCTGCACTATTGGAGGGTCAGTAATTGAGGGTGTGCTGCAGTATTGGAGTGTCAGTAATTGAGGGTGTGCTGCACTATTGGAGTGTCAGATAATGAGTTTGTGCTGCACTATTGTAGTGTCAGTAATTGAGGGTGTGCTGCACTATTGGAGGGTCAGTTATTGAGGGTGTGATGCACTATTGGAGTGTCAGTAATTGAGGGTGTGCTGCACTATTGGAGTGTCAGTATTTGAGGGTGTGCTGCACTATTGGAGTGTCAGTAATTGAGTGTGTGCTGCACTATTGGAGTGTCAGTAATTGAGGGTGTGCTGCACTATTGGAGGGCCAGTAATTGAGGGTGTGCTACACTATTGGAGTGTCAGTAATTGAGGGTGTGCTGCAGTATTGGGGTGTCAGTAATTGAGGGTGTGCTGCACTATTGGAGTGTCAGTAATTGAGGGTGTGCTGCACTATTGGAGTGACCATAATTGAGGGTGTGCTGCACTATTGGAGAGTCAGTATTTGAGGGTGTGCTGCACTATTGGAGAGTCAGTAATTGAGGGTGTGCTGCACTATTGGAGTGTCAGTAATTGAGGCTTTGTTGCACTATTGGAGGGTCAGTGATTGAGGGTGCGCTGCACTATTGGATTGTAAGTAATTTGAGGGTGTGCTGCACTATTGGAGGGTCAGTAATGGAGGGTGTGCTGCACTATTGGAGTGTCAGTTATTGAGGGTTTGCAGCACTAATTGAGGGTCAGTAATTGAGGGTGTGCCGCACTATTGGAGTGTCAGTAATTGAGGGTGTGCTGCAGTATTGGAGTGTCAGTAATTGAGGGTGTGCTGCACTATTGGAGGGTCAGTAATTGAGGGTGTGCTGCAGTATTGGAGTGTCAGTAATTGAGGGTGTGCTGCAGTATTGGAGTGTCAGTAATTGAGGGTGTGCTGCAGTATTGGAGTGTCAGTAATTGAGGGTGTGCTGCAGTATTGGATGGTCAGTAATTGAGGGTGTGCTGCACTATTGGATGGTCAGTAATTGAGGGTGTGCTGCACCATTGGAGTGTCAGTAATTGAGGGTGTGCTGCAGTATTGGAGTGTCAGTAATTGAGGGTGTGCTGCAGTATTGGAGTGTCAGTAATTGAGGGTGTGCTGCACTATTGCAGGGTCAGTAATTGAGGGTGTGCTGCACTATTGGAGTGTCGGCAATTGATGGTGTGCTGCACTATTGGATGCTCAGTAATTGAGGGTGTGCTGCACTATTGGAGTGTCGGCAATTGATGGTGTGCTGCACTATTGGATGCTCAGTAATTGAGGGTGTGCTGCACTATTGGAGTGTCGGCAATTGATGGTGTGCTTCACTATTGTAGTGTCAGTAATTGAGGGTGTGCTGCACTATTGCAGGGTCAGTAATTGAGGGTGTGCTGCACTATTGGAGTGTCAGATATTGAGTTTGTGCTGCACTGTTGGATGGTCATTAATTGAGGGTGTGCTGCACTATTGGAGAGTCAGTAATTGAGGGTGTGCTGCACTATTGGAGGGTCAGTAATTGAGGGTGTGCTGCACTATTGGAGAGTCAGTAATTGAGGGTGTGCTGCACTATTGGAGAGTCAGTAATTGAGGGTGTGCTGCACTATTGGAGAGTCAGTAATTGAGGGTGTGCTGCACTATTGGAGTGTCAGTAATTGAGGGTGTGCTGCACTATTGGAGGGCCAGTAATTGAGGGTGTGCTACACTATTGGAGTGTCAGTAATTGAGGGTGTGCTGCAGTATTGGGGTGTCAGTAATTGAGGGTGTGCTACACTATTGGAGGGCCAGTAATTGAGGGTGTGCTGCACTATTGGAGAGTCAGTAATTGAGGGTGTGTTGCACTATTGGAGGGTCAGTGATTGAGGGTGCGCTGCACTATTGGATTGTAAGTAATTTGAGGGTGTGCTGCACTATTGGAGGGTCAGTAATGGAGGGTGTGCTGCACTATTGGAGTGTCAGTTATTGAGGGTTTGCAGCACTATTGGAGGGTCAGTAATTGAGGGTGTGCCGCACTATTGGAGTGTCAGTAATTGAGGGTGTGCTGCAGTATTGGAGTGTCAGTAATTGAGGGTGTGCTGCACTATTGTAGTGTCAGTAATTGAGGGTGTGCTGCAGTATTGGAGTGTCAGTAATTGAGGGTGTGCTGCAGTATTGGAGTGTCTGTAATTGAGGGTGTGCTGCACCATTGGAGTGTCAGTAATTGAGGGTGTGCTGCACTATTGGAGTGTCGGCAATTGATGGTGTGCTTCACTATTGTAGTGTCAGTAATTGAGGGTGTGCTGCACTATTGCAGGGTCAGTAATTGAGGGTGTGCTGCACTATTGGAGTGTCGGCAATTGATGGTGTGCTGCACTATTGGATGGTCAGTAATTGAGGGTGTGCTGCACTATTGGAGTGTCAGTAATTGAGGGTGTGCTGCACTATTGGAGGGTCAGTAATTGAGGGTGTGCTGCACTATTGGAGAGTCAGTAATTGAGGGTGTGCTGCACTATTGGAGAGTCAGTAATTGAGGGTGTGCTGCACTATTGGAGAGTCAGTAATTGAGGGTGTGCTGCACTATTGGAGTGTCAGTAATTGAGGGTGTGCTGCACATTTATTCTGTCAGTAATTGAAGTTGAGCTCCACTATTGGGGGGTCAGTAATTGAGGGTGTTCTGCACTATTGGAGTGACCGTAATTGAGGGTGTGCTGCACATTTATTCTGTCAGTAATTGAGGTTGAGCTGCACTATTGGAGTGTCAGTAATTGAGGGTGTGCTGCACTATTGGAGTGTCAGTAATTGAGGGTGTGCTGCACTATTGGAGTGTCAGTTATTGAGGGTGTGCTGCACTATTGAATGGTCAGTAATTGAGGGGGTGCTACACTATTGGAGGGTCAGCATTTGAGGGTGTGCTGCACATTTGGATTGTCAGTAATTGAGGGTGTGCTGCACTATTGGAGTGTCAGTAATTGAGGGTGTGCTGCTCTATTGGAGTGTCAGTAATTGAGTGTGTGCTGCACTATTGGAGGGTCAGTAATTGAGGGTGTGCTGCACTATTGAAGTGTCTGTATTTGAGGGTTTGCTGCAATATTGGAGGGTAAGTAATTGAGGGTGTGCTGCACTATTGGAGTGTCAGTAATTGAGGTTGTGCTGCACATTTATTGTGTCAGTAATTGAGGTTGAGCTGCACTGTTGGAGTGTCAGTAATTGAGGGTGTGCTGCACTATTACAGGGTCAGTAATTGAGGGTGTGCTGCACTATTGGAGTGTCATTAATTGAGGGTGTGCTGCACTATTGGAGTGTCAGTAATTGAGGGTGGGCTGCACTATTGGAGAGTCAGTAATTGAGGGTGTGCTGCACTATTGGAGTGTCAGTAATTGAGGGTGGGCTGCACTATTGGAGTGTCAGTAATTGAGGGTGTGCTGCACTATTGGAGTGTCAGTAATTGAGGGTGGGCTGCACTATTGGAGTGTCAGTAATTGAGGGTGTGCTGCACTATTGGAAGGTCATTAATTGAGGAAGTGCTGCACTATTGGAAGGTCATTAATTGAGGGTGTGCTGCACTATTGAAGAGTCAGTAATTGAGGGTGTGCTGCACTATTACAGGGTCAGTAATTGAGGGTGTGCTGCAGTATTGGAGTGTCAGTATTTGAGGGTGTGCTACACTCTATAAGTGCCAGTAATTGAGGGTGTGCTGCACTATTGGAGAGTCAGTAATTGAGGGTGTGCTGCACTATTACAGGGTCAGTAATTGAGGGTGTGCTGCACTATTGGAGTGTCAGTAATTGAGGGTGTGCTGCACTATTGGAGTGTCAGTAATTGAGGGTGTGCTGCAGTATTGGAGTGTTAGTAATTGAGGGTGTGCTGCACTATTGGAGGGTCAGTAATTGAGGGTGTGCTGCACTGTTGGAGGGTCATTAATTGAGGGTGTGCTGCACTATTGTAGTGCCAGTAATTGAGGGTGTGCTGCAGTATTGGGGTGTCAGTAATTGAGGGTGTGCTGCACTATTGGAGTGTCAGTAATTGAGGGTGTGCTGCACTATTGGAGTGTCAGTAATTGAGGGTTTGCTACAGTATTGGAGTGTCAGTAATTGAGTGTGTGCTGCACTATTGGAGTGTCAGTAATTGAGTGTGTGCTGCACTATTGTAGTGTCAGTAATTGATGGTGTGCTGCACTATTGGAGTGTCAGTAATTGAGGGTGTGCTGCACTATTGGAGTGTCAGTAATTGAGGGTGTGCTGCACTATTGGAGGGTCAGTAATTGAGGGTGTGCTGCACTATTGGAGAGTCAGTAATTGAGGGTGTGCTGCACTATTGGAGAGTCAGTAATTGAGGGTGTGCTGCACTATTGGAGAGTCAGTAATTGAGGGTGTGCTGCACTATTGGAGTGTCAGTAATTGAGGGTGTGCTGCACATTTATTCTGTCAGTAATTGAAGTTGAGCTCCACTATTGGGGGGTCAGTAATTGAGGGTGTTCTGCACTATTGGAGTGACCGTAATTGAGGGTGTGCTGCACTATTGGAGGGTCAGTAATTGAGGGTGTGCTGCACCAATGGACTGTCAGTAATTGAGGGTGTGCAGCACTATTGGAGTGTCAGTAATTGAGGTTGTGCTGCACTATTGGAGTGTCAGTAATTGAGGGTGTGCTGCACTATTGGAGTGTCAGTAATTGAGGGTGTGCTGCACTATTGGAGTGTCAGTTATTGAGGGTGTGCTGCACTATTGAATGGTCAGTAATTGAGGGGGTGCTACACTATTGGAGGGTCAGCATTTGAGGGTGTGCTGCACATTTGGATTGTCAGTAATTGAGGGTGTGCTGCACTATTGGAGTGTCAGTAATTGAGTGTGTGCTGCACTATTGGAGGGTCAGTAATTGAGGGTGTGCTGCACTATTGAAGTGTCTGTATTTGAGGGTTTGCTGCAATATTGGAGGGTAAGTAATTGAGGGTGTGCTGCACTATTGGAGTGTCAGTAATTGAGGTTGTGCTGCACATTTATTGTGTCAGTAATTGAGGTTGAGCTGCACTGTTGGAGTGTCAGTAATTGAGGATGTGCTGCACTATTGGAGTGTCAGTAATTGAGGGTGTGCTGCACTATTACAGGGTCAGTAATTGAGGGTGTGCTGCACTATTGGAGTGTCATTAATTGAGGGTGTGCTGCACTATTGGAGTGTCAGTAATTGAGGGTGGGCTGCACTATTGGAGAGTCAGTAATTGAGGGTGTGCTGCACTATTGGAAGGTCATTAATTGAGGAAGTGCTGCACTATTGGAAGGTCATTAATTGAGGGTGTGCTGCACTATTACAGGGTCAGTAATTGAGGATGTGCTGCACTGTTGGAGTGTCAGTAATTGAGGGTGTGCTGCATTATTGGAGGGTCAGTTATTGAGGGTGTGCTGCACTATTGGAGCGTCAGTAATTGAGGGTGTGCTGCACTATTGGAGTGTCAGTAATTGAGGGTGTGCTGCACTATTGAAGAGTCAGTAATTGAGGGTGTGCTGCACTATTACAGGGTCAGTAATTGAGGGTGTGCTGCAGTATTGGAGTGTCAGTATTTGAGGGTGTGCTACACTCTATAAGTGCCAGTAATTGAGGGTGTGCTGCACTATTGGAGAGTCAGTAATTGAGGGTGTGCTGCACTATTACAGGGTCAGTAATTGAGGGTGTGCTGCACTATTGGAGTGTCAGTAATTGAGGGTGTGCTGCACTATTGGAGTGTCAGTAATTGAGGGTGTGCTGCAGTATTGGAGTGTCAGTAATTGAGGGTGTGCTGCACTATTGGAGGGTCAGTAATTGAGGGTGTGCTGCACTGTTGGAGGGTCATTAATTGAGGGTGTGCTGCACTATTGTAGTGCCAGTAATTGAGGGTGTGCTGCAGTATTGGGGTGTCAGTAATTGAGGGTGTGCTGCACTATTGGAGTGTCAGTAATTGAGGGTGTGCTGCACTATTGGAGTGTCAGTAATTGAGGGTTTGCTACAGTATTGGAGTGTCAGTAATTGAGTGTGTGCTGCACTATTGGAGTGTCAGTAATTGAGTGTGTGCTACACTATTGTAGTGTCAGTAATTGATGGTGTGCTGCACTATTGGAGTGTCAGTAATTGAGGGTGTGCTGCACTATTGGAGTGTCAGTAATTGAGGGTGTGCTGCACTATTGGAGTGTCAGTAATTGAGGGTGTGCTGCACTAGTGGATTGTCTGTAATTGAGGGTGTGCTGCACTATTGGAGTGTCAGTAATTGAGGGTGTGCTGCACTATTGGAGTCTCAGTAATTGAGGGTGTGCTGCACTATTGGAGGGTCAGTAATTGAGGGTGTGCTGCACTATTGGAGTGACCATAATTGAGGGTGTGCTGCACTATTGGAGAGTCAGTAATTGAGGGTGTGCTGCACTATTGGAGAGTCAGTAATTGAGGGTGTGCTGCACTATTGGAGTGTCAGTAATTGAGGGTGTGCTGCACTATTGGAGGGTCTGTAATTGAGGCTCTTCTGCACTATTGTACTGAGAGTATTTGGGGGTCTGCTGCACCAATGGACTGTCAGTAATTGTGGGTGTGCAGCACTATTGGAGTGTCTGTAATTGAGGGTGTGCTGCACTATTGGAGTGTCAGTAATTGAGGATGAGCTGCACTTTTGGGTGTCAGTAATTGAGGGTGTGCTGCACTATTGGAGTGTCAGTAATTGAGGGTGTGCTGCAGTATTTGAGTGTCAGTAATTGAGGGTTTGCTGCACTTTTGGAGTGTCAGTAATTTAGGGTGTGCTGCCCTATTGTAGTGTTAGTAATTGAGGCTTCGCTGCACTATTGGAGGGTCAGTGATTGAGGGTGCGCTGCACTATTGGATTGTAAGTAATTTGAGGGTGTGCTGCACTATTGGAGGGTCAGTAATGGAGGGTGTGCTGCACTATTGGAGGGTCAGTAATGGAGGCTGTGCTGCACTATTGGAGTGTCAGTTATTGAGGGTTTGCAGCACTATTGGAGTGTCAGTAATTGAGGCTGTGCTGCATTATTTTAGTGTCAGTAATTGTGGGTTTGCTGAATTATTGGAGTGTCAGTAATTGAGGGTTTGCTGCACTATTGGAGTGTCGGCAATTGATGGTGTTCTTCACTATTGGAGTGTCAGTAATTTAGTGCGTGCTGTATTATTGTAGTGTCAGTAATTGAGGGTGTGCTGCACTATTACAGGGTCAGTAATTGAGGGTGTGCTGCACTATTGGAGGGTCGGTAATTGAGGGTGTGCTGCACTATTGGAGGGTCTGTAATTGAGGGTGTGCTGCACTATTGGAGTGTCAGTAATTGAGGGTGTGCTGCTCTATTGGAGTGTCAGTAATTGAGGGTGTGCTGCACTATTGGAGTGTCAGATATTGAGTTTGTGCTGCACTGTTGGATGGTCATTAATTGAGGGTGTGCTGCACTATTGGAGGGTCAGTAATTGAGGGTGTGCTGCACTGTTGGAGGGTCAGTAATTGAGGGTGTGCTGCACTGTTGGACTGTCAGTAATTGAGGGTGTGCTGCACTATTGGAGTGTCAGTAATTGAGGGTGTGCTGCAGTATTGGAGTGTCAGTAATTGAGGGTGTGCTGCACTATTGGAGTGTCAGTAATTGAGGGTGTGCTGCACTATTGGAGTGTCAGATATTGAGTTTGTGCTGCACTGTTGGATGGTCATTAATTGAGGGTGTGCTGCACTATTGGAGGGTCAGTAATTGAGGGTGTGCTGCACTATTGGAGGGTCAGTAATTGAGGGTGTGCTGCACTGTTGGAGGGTCATTAATTGAGGGTGTGCTGCACTATTGGAGAGTCAGTAATTGAGGGTGTGCTACAGTATTGGGGTGTCAGTAATTGAGGGTGTGCTGCACTATTGGAGTGTCAGTAATTGAGGGTGTGCTGCACTGTTGGAGGGTCATTAATTGAGGGTGTGCTGCACTATTGGAGAGTCAGTAATTGAGGGTGTGCTGCACTATTGGAGTGTCAGTAATTGAGGGTGTGCTGCACTATTGGAGAGTCAGTAATTGAGGGTGTGCTACAGTATTGGGGTGTCAGTAATTGAGGGTGAGATGCACTATTGGAGTGTCAGTAATTGAGGGTGTGCTGCACTATTGGAGTGTCAGTAATTGAGGGTGTGCTGCACTATTGGAGAGTCAGTAATTGAGGGTGTGCTACAGTATTGGGGTGTCAGTAATTGAGGGTGTGCTACACTATTGGAGTGTCAGTAATTGAGGGTGTGCTGCACTATTGGACTGTCAGTAATTGAGGGTGTGCTGCACTATTGGAGTGTCAGTAATTGAGGGTGTGCTGCACTATTGGAGTGTCAGTAATTGAGGGTGTGCTGCACTATTGAGGTGTCAGTAATTGAGGTTGTGCTGCACTATTGGAGTGTCAGAAATTGAGGGTGTGCTGCACTATTGGAGGGTCAGTAATTGAGGGTGTGCTGCACTATTGCGAGTCAGTAATTGAGGGTGTGCTGCACTAATGGAGTGTCCATAATTGAGGCTGTGCTGCACTATTGTAGTGTCAGTAATTGAGGGTGTGCTACACTATTGGTGTGCCTTTCATTGAGGGTATGCTGCACTATTGTAGGGTCAGTAATTGAGGGGGTGCTACACTATTGGAGGGTCAGCATTTGAGGGTGTGCTGCACATTTGGATTGTCAGTAATTGAGTGTGTGCTGCATTATTGGAGTGTCAGTAATTGAAGATGTGCTGCACTATTGGAGTGTCTGTATTTGAGGGTGTGCTGCACTACTGGAGTGTCTGTATTTGAGGGTTTGCTGCACTATTGGAGGGTCAGTAATTGAGGGTGTGCTGCACATTTATTGTGTCAGTAATTGAGGTTGAGCTGCACTATTGGAAGGTCAGTAATTGAGGGTGTGCTGCACTATTGGAAGGTCAGTAATTGAGGGTGTGCTGCACTATTACAGGGTCAGTAATTGAGGGTGTGCTGCACTATTGGAGTGTCAGTAATTGAGGGTGTGCTGCACTGTTGGAGAGTCAATAATTGAGGTTGTGCTGCACTACAAGATTGCCAGTAATTGAGGGTGTGCTGCACTATTGGAGAGTCAGTAATTGAGGGTGTTCTGCACTATAAGGGGGACAGTAATTGAGGGAATTCTGCACTATTGGAGTGTCAGTATTTGAGGGTGTGCTGCACTATTGGACTGTCATTAATTGAGGTTTTGCTGCAATATTGGATGGTCAGTAATTGAGGGTGTGCTGCACTGTTGGAGGGTCAATAATTTAGGGTGTGCTGAACTATTGGAGTTTCAGTTATTGAGGGTGTGCTGCACTATTGGAGTGTAAGTAATTGAGGGTGTGCTGCAATATTGGAGGGTCAGTAATTGAGGGTGTGCTGCACTGTTGGAGTGTCAGTAATTGAGGGTGTGCTGCACTATTGGTGTGTCATTAATTGAGGGTGTGCTGCACTATTGGGGTGTCAGTAATTGAGGGTGTGCTGCACTATTGGAGTGTCAGTAATTGAGAGTGTGCTGCACTATTGGAGGGTCAGTAATTGAGGGTGTGCTGCAGTATTGGAGGGTTAGTAATTGAGAGTGTGCTGCACTATTGGGGTGTCAGTAATTGAGGTTGTGCTGCACTATTGGAGTGTCAGAAATTGAGGGTGTGCTGCACTATTGGAGGGTCAGTAATTGAGGGTGTGCTGCACTATTGCGAGTCAGTAATTGAGGGTGTGCTGCACTAATGGAGTGTCCATAATTGAGGCTGTGCTGCACTATTGTAGTGTCAGTAATTGAGGGTGTGCTACACTATTGGTGTGCCTTTCATTGAGGGTATGCTGCACTATTGTAGGGTCAGTAATTGAGGGGGTGCTACACTATTGGAGGGTCAGCATTTGAGGGTGTGCTGCACATTTGGATTGTCAGTAATTGAGTGTTTGCTGCACTATTGGAGTGTCAGTAATTGAAGATGTGCTGCACTATTGGAGTGTCTGTATTTGAGGGTGTGCTGCACTATTGGAGTGTCTGTATTTGAGGGTTTGCTGCACTATTGGAGGGTAAGTATTTGAGGGTGTGCTGCACTAGTGGAGTGTCAGTAATTGAGGGTGTGCTGCACATTTATTCTGTCAGTAATTGAGGTTGAGCTGCACTATTGGAGTGTCAGTAATTGAGGGTGTGCTGCACTATTGGAGAGTCAGTAATTGAGGGTGTGCTGCACTATTGGAGGGTCTGTAATTGAGGCTCTTCTGCACTATTGTACTGAGAGTATTTGGGGGTCTGCTGCACCAATGGACTGTCAGTAATTGTGGGTGTGCAGCACTATTGGAGTGTCTGTAATTGAGGGTGTGCTGCACTATTGGAGTGTCAGTAATTGAGGGTGTGCTGCACTTTTGGGTGTCGGTAATTGAGGGTGTGCTGCACTATTGGAGTGTCAGTAATTGAGGGTGTGCTGCAGTATTTGAGTGTCAGTAATTGAGGGTTTGCTGCACTTTTGGAGTGTCAGTAATTTAGGGTGTGCTGCACTATTGTAGTGTTAGTAATTGAGGCTTCGCTGCACTATTGGAGGGTAAGTGATTGAGGGTGCGCTGCACTATTGGATTGTAAGTAATTTGAGGGTGTGCTGCACTATTGGAGGGTCAGTAATGGAGGGTGTGCTGCACTATTGGAGTGTCAGTTATTGAGGGTTTGCAGCACTATTGGAGTGTCAGTAATTGAGGCTGTGCTGCATTATTTTAGTGTCAGTAATTGTGGGTTTGCTGAATTATTGGAGTGTCAGTAATTGAGGGTGTGCTGCACTATTGGAGTGTCGGCAATTGATGGTGTGCTTCACTATTGGAGTGTCAGTAATTTAGTGTGTGCTGTATTATTGGAGGGTCAGTAATTGAGAGTGTGCTGCACTATTGGCGTGACGTTAATTGAGGGTGTGCTGCACTATTACAGGGTCAGTAATTGAGGGTGTGCTGCACTATTGGAGGGTCGGTAATTGAGGGTGTGCTGCACTATTGGAGGGTCTGTAATTGAGGGTGTGCTGCACTATTGGAGTGTCAGTAATTGAGGGTGTGCTGCACTATTGGAGTGTCAGTAATTGAGGGTATGCTGCACTATTGGAGTGTCAGATATTGAGTTTGTGCTGCACTGTTGGAGGGTCATTAATTGAGGGTGTGCTGCACTGTTGGAGTGTCAGTAATTGAGGGTGTGCTGCACTATTGGGGTGTCAGTAATTGAGGGTGTGCTGCACTATTGGAGTGTCAGTAATTGAGGGTGTGCTACAGTATTGGGGTGTCAGTAATTGAGGGTGTGCTGCACTATTGGACTGTCAGTAATTGAGGGTGTGCTGCACTATTGGAGTGTCAGTAATTGAGGGTGTGCTGCACTATTGGAGTGTCAGTAATTGAGGGTGTGCTGCACTATTGGAGTGTCAGAAATTGAGGGTGTGCTGCACTATTGGAGGGTCAGTAATTGAGGGTGTGCTGCACTATTGCGAGTCAGTAATTGAGGGTGTGCTGCACTAATGGAGTGTCCATAATTGAGGCTGTGCTGCACTATTGTAGTGTCAGTAATTGAGGGTGTGCTACACTATTGGTGTGCCTTTCATTGAGGGTATGCTGCACTATTGTAGGGTCAGTAATTGAGGGGGTGCTACACTATTGGAGGGTCAGCATTTGAGGGTGTGCTGCACTATTGGAGTGTCTGTATTTGAGGGTGTGCTGCACTATTGGAGTGTCTGTATTTGAGGGTTTGCTGCACTATTGGAGGGTCAGTAATTGAGGGTGTGCTGCACTATTGGAGTGTCAGTAATTGAGGGTGTGCTGCACATTTATTGTGTCAGTAATTGAGGTTGAGCTGCACTATTGGAAGGTCAGTAATTGAGGGTGTGCTGCACTATTGGAGTGTCAGTAATTGAGGGTGTGCTGCACTATTGGAGTGTCAGTAATTGAGGGTGTGCTGCACTATTGGAGTGTCAGTAATTGAGGGTGTGCTGCACTATTGGAGTGTCAGTAATAGAGGGTGTGCTGCACTATTGGAGTGTCAGTAATTGAGTGTTTGCTGCACTATTGGAGTGTCAGTAATTGAAGATGTGCTGCACTATTGGAGTGTCTGTATTTGAGGGTGTGCTGCACTATTGGAGTGTCTGTATTTGAGGGTGTGCTGCACTATTGGAGGGTCAGTAATTGAGGGTGTGCTGCACTATTGGAGTGTCTGTATTTGAGGGTGTGCTGCACTATTGGAGTGTCTGTATTTGAGGGTGTGCTGCACTATTGGAGTGTCTGTATT
This sequence comes from Cetorhinus maximus, assembly GCF_964194155.1. Taxonomy (NCBI): domain Eukaryota; kingdom Metazoa; phylum Chordata; class Chondrichthyes; order Lamniformes; family Cetorhinidae; genus Cetorhinus; species Cetorhinus maximus. Next base: position 63,303 of record NW_027597682.1, read on the forward strand.
TGAGGGTGTGCTGCACTATTGGAGTGTCTGTATTTGAGGGTTTGCTGCACTATTGGAGGGTCAGTAATTGAGGGTGTGCTGCACTAGTGGAGTGTCAGTAATTGAGGGTGTGCTGCACATTTATTCTGTCAGTAATTGAGGGTGAGCTGCACTATTGGGGGGTCAGTAATTGAGGGTGTTCTGCACTATTACAGGGTCAGTAATTGAGGGTGTGCTGCACTATTGGAGTGTCATTAATTGAGGGTGTGCTGCACATTTGGAGTGTCATTAATTGAGGGTGTGCTGCACATTTGGAGTGTCAGTAATTGAGGGTGTGCTGCATTATTGGAGGGTCAGTAATTGAGGGTGTGCTGCACTATTGGAGTGTCAGTAATTGAGGGTGTGCTGCACTATTGGAGTGTCAGTAATTGAGGGTGTGCTGCACTATTGGAGTGTCAGTAATTGAGGGTGTGCTGCATATTGGAGTGTCAGTAATTGAGGGTGTGCTGCACTATTACAGGGTCAGTAATTGAGGGTGTGCTGCAGTATTGGAGTGTCTGTATTTGAGGGTTTGCTGCACTATTGGAGGGTAAGTATTTGAGGGTGTGCTGCACTAGTGGAGTGTCAGTAATTGAGGGTGTGCTGCACATTTATTCTGTCAGTAATTGAGGTTGAGCTGCACTATTGGAGTGTCAGTAATTGAGGGTGTGCTGCACTATTGGAGAGTCAGTAATTGAGGGTGTGCTGCACTATTGGAGGGTCTGTAATTGAGGCTCTTCTGCACTATTGTACTGAGAGTATTTGGGGGTCTGCTGCACCAATGGACTGTCAGTAATTGTGGGTGTGCAGCACTATTGGAGTGTCTGTAATTGAGGGTGTGCTGCACTATTGGAGTGTCAGTAATTGAGGGTGTGCTGCACTTTTGGGTGTCAGTAATTGAGGGTGTGCTGCACTATTGGAGTGTCAGTAATTGAGGGTGTGCTGCAGTATTTGAGTGTCAGTAATTGAGGGTTTGCTGCACTTTTGGAGTATCAGTAATTTAGGGTGTGCTGCACTATTGTAGTGTTAGTAATTGAGGCTTCGCTGCACTATTGGAGGGTAAGTGATTGAGGGTGCGCTGCACTATTGGATTGTAAGTAATTTGAGGGTGTGCTGCACTATTGGAGGGTCAGTAATGGAGGGTGTGCTGCACTATTGGAGTGTCAGTTATTGAGGGTTTGCAGCACTATTGGAGTGTCAGTAATTGAGGCTGTGCTGCATTATTTTAGTGTCAGTAATTGTGGGTTTGCTGAATTATTGGAGTGTCAGTAATTGAGGGTGTGCTGCACTATTGGAGTGTCGGCAATTGATGGTGTGCTTCACTATTGGAGTGTCAGTAATTTAGTGTGTGCTGTATTATTGGAGGGTCAGTAATTGAGAGTGTGCTGCACTATTGGCGTGACGTTAATTGAGGGTGTGCTGCACTATTACAGGGTCAGTAATTGAGGGTGTGCTGCACTATTGGAGGGTCGGTAATTGAGGATGTGCTGCACTATTGGAGGGTCTGTAATTGAGGGTGTGCTGCACTATTGGAGTGTCAGTAATTGAGGGTGTGCTGCACTATTGGAGTGTCAGTAATTGAGGGTATGCTGCACTATTGGAGTGTCAGATATTGAGTTTGTGCTGCACTGTTGGATGGTCATTAATTAAGGGTGTGCTGCACTGTTGGAGGGTCATTAATTGAGGGTGTGCTGCACTGTTGGAGTGTCAGTAATTGAGGGTGTGCTGCACTATTGGGGTGTCAGTAATTGAGGGTGTGCTGCACTATTGGAGTGTCAGTAATTGAGGGTGTGCTACAGTATTGGGGTGTCAGTAATTGAGGGTGTGCTGCACTATTGGACTGTCAGTAATTGAGGGTGTGCTGCACTATTGGAGTGTCAGTAATTGAGGGTGTGCTGCACTATTGGAGTGTCAGTAATTGAGGGTGTGCTGCACTATTGAGGTGTCAGTAATTGAGGTTGTGCTGCACTATTGGAGTGTCAGAAATTGAGGGTGTGCTGCACTATTGGAGGGTCAGTAATTGAGGGTGTGCTGCACTATTGCGAGTCAGTAATTGAGGGTGTGCTGCACTAATGGAGTGTCCATAATTGAGGCTGTGCTGCACTATTGTAGTGTCAGTAATTGAGGGTGTGCTACACTATTGGTGTGCCTTTCATTGAGGGTATGCTGCACTATTGTAGGGTCAGTAATTGAGGGGGTGCTACACTATTGGAGGGTCAGCATTTGAGGGTGTGCTGCACTATTGGAGTGTCTGTATTTGAGGGTGTGCTGCACTATTGGAGTGTCTGTATTTGAGGGTTTGCTGCACTATTGGAGGGTCAGTAATTGAGGGTGTGCTGCACTATTGGAGTGTCAGTAATTGAGGGTGTGCTGCACATTTATTGTGTCAGTAATTGAGGTTGAGCTGCACTATTGGAAGGTCAGTAATTGAGGGTGTGCTGCACTATTGGAGTGTCAGTAATTGAGGGTGTGCTGCACTATTGGAGTGTCAGTAATTGAGGGTGTGCTGCACTATTGGAGTGTCAGTAATTGAGGGTGTGCTGCACTATTGGAGTGTCAGTAATAGAGGGTGTGCTGCACTATTGGAGTGTCAGTAATTGAGGGTTTGCTGCACTATTGGAGTGTCAGTAATTGAGGGTGTGCTGCACTATTGGAGTGTCAGTAATAGAGGGTGTGCTGCACTATTGGAGTGTCAGTAATTGAGGGTTTGCTGCACTATTGGAGTGTCAGTAATTGAGGGTTTGCTGCACTATTGGAGTGTCAGTAATTGAGGGTTTGCTGCACTATTGGAGAGTCAGTAATTTAGGGTGTGCTGCACTGTTGGAGTGTCAGTAATTGAGGGTGTGCTGCACTATTGGAGAGTCAGTAATTGAGGGTGTTCTGCACTATAAGGGGGACAGTAATTGAGGGTGTGCTGCACTATTGGAGAGTCAGTAATTGAGGGTGTTCTGCACTAAAATAGTATCAGTAATTGAGGGAATTCTGCACTATTGGAGTGTCAGTATTTGAGGGTGTGCTGCACTATTGGACTGTCATTAATTGAGGGTTTGCTGCAATATTGGAGGGTCAGTAATTGAGGGTGTGCTGCACTGTTGGAGGGTCAATAATTTAGGGTGTGCTGAACTATTGGAGTGTAAGTAATTGAGGGTGTGCTGCAATATTGGAGGGTCAGTAATTGAGGGTGTGCTGCACTGTTGGAGGGTCATTAATTGAGGGTGTGCTGCACTATTGGAGTGTCAGTAATTGAGGGTGTGCTGCACTATTGGGGTGTCAGTAATTGAGGGTGTGCTGCACTATTGGAGTGTCAGTAATTGAGGGTGTGCTGCACTATTGGGGTGTCAGTAATTGAGGGTGTGCTGCACTATTGGAGGGTCAGTAATTGAGTGTGTGCTGCACTATTGGAGTGTCAGTAATTGAGAGTGTGCTTCAGTATTGGAGGGTTAGTAATTGAGAGTGTGCTGCACTATTGGGGTGTCAGTAATTGAGGTTGTGCTGCACTATTGGAGTGTCAGAAATTGAGGGTGTGCTGCACTATTGGAGGGTCAGTAATTGAGGGTGTGCTGCACTATTGCGAGTCAGTAATTGAGGGTGTGCTGCACTAATGGAGTGTCCATAATTGAGGCTGTGCTGCACTATTGGAGTGTCAGTAATTGAGGGTGTGCTACACTATTGGTGTGCCTTTCATTGAGGGTATGCTGCACTATTGTAGGGTCAGTAATTGAGGGGGTGCTACACTATTGGAGGGTCAGCATTTGAGGGTGTGCTGCACATTTGGATTGTCAGTAATTGAGTGTTTGCTGCACTATTGGAGTGTCAGTAATTGAAGATGTGCTGCACTATTGGAGTGTCTGTATTTGAGGGTGTGCTGCACTATTGGAGTGTCTGTATTTGAGGGTTTGCTGCACTATTGGAGGGTCAGTAATTGAGGGTGTGCTGCACTAGTGGAGTGTCAGTAATTGAGGGTGTGCTGCACATTTATTCTGTCAGTAATTGAGGGTGAGCTGCACTATTGGGGGGTCAGTAATTGAGGTTGTTCTGCACTATTACAGGGTCAGTAATTGAGGGTGTGCTGCACTATTGGAGTGTCATTAATTGAGGGTGTGCTGCACATTTGGAGTGTCATTAATTGAGGGTGTGCTGCACATTTGGAGTGTCAGTAATTGAGGGTGTGCTGCACTATTGGAGTGTCAGTATTTGAGGGTGTGCTGCACTATTGGAGTGTCAGTAATTGAGGGTGTGCTGCACATTTGGAGTGTCAGTAATTGAGGGTGTGCTGCATTATTGGAGGGTCAGTAATTGAGGGTGTGCTGCACTATTGGAGTGTCAGTAATTGAGGGTGTGCTGCACTATTGGAGTGTCAGTAATTGAGGGTGTGCTGCATATTGGAGTGTCAGTAATTGAGGGTGTGCTGCACTATTGGAGAGTCAGTAATTGAGGGTGTGCTGCACTATTACAGGGTCAGTAATTGAGGGTGTGCTGCAGTATTGAAGTGTCAGTATTTGAGGGTGTGCTACACTCTATAAGTGCCAGTAATTGAGGGTGTGCTGCACTATTGGAGAGTCAGTAATTGAGGGTGTGCTGCACTATTACAGGATCAGTAATTGAGGGTGTGCTGCACTATTGGAGGGTCAGTAATTGAGGGTGTGCTGCACTATTACAGGATCAGTAATTGAGGGTGTGCTGCACTATTGGAGGGTCAGTAATTGAGGGTGTGCTGCACTATTACAGGATCAGTAATTGAGGGTGTGCTGCACTATTGGAGTGTCAGTAATTGAGGGTGTGCTGCAGTATTGGAGTGTCAGTAATTGAGGGTGTGCTGCACTATTGGAGTGTCAGATATTGAGTTTGTGCTGCACTGTTGGATGGTCATTAATTGAGGGTGTGCTGCACTATTGGAGGGTCAGTAATTGAGGGTGTGCTGCTCTATTGGAGTGTCAGATATTGAGTTTGTGCTGCACTGTTGGATGGTCATTAATTGAGGGTGTGCTGCACTATTGGAGTGTCAGTAATTGAGGGTGTGCTGCACTATTGGAGTGTCAGTAATTGAGGATGTGCTGCACTATTGGAGTGTCAGTAATTGAGGGTGTGCTGCACTGTTGGTGGGTCATTAATTGAGGGTGTGCTGCAGTATTGGGGTGTCAGTAATTGAGGGTGTGCTGCTCTATTGGAGTGTCAGTAATTGAGGGTGTGCTGCACTATTGGAGTGTCAGTAATTGAGGGTGTGCTGCACTGTTGGTGGGTCATTAATTGAGGGTGTGCTGCAGTATTGGGGTGTCAGTAATTGAGGGTGTGCTGCTCTATTGGACTGTCAGTAATTGAGGGTGTGCTGCACTATTGGAGGGTCAGTAATTGAGGGTGTGCTGCACTGTTGGTGGGTCATTAATTGAGGGTGTGCTGCAGTATTGGGGTGTCAGTAATTGAGGGTGTGCTGCTCTATTGGAGTGTCAGTAATTGAGGGTGTGCTGCACTATTGGAGTGTCAGTAATTGAGGGTGTGCTGCACTATTGGAGTGTCAATAATTGAGGGTGTGCTGCACTATTGGAGTGTCAGTAATTGAGGGTGCGCTGCACTATTGGAGGGTCAGTAATTGAGGTTGTGCTGCACTATTGGAGTGTCAGTAATTGAGGGTGTGCTCTACTATTGGAGTGTCAGTAATTGAGGGTGTGCTGCACTATTGGAGTGTCAGTAATTGAGGATGAGCTGCACTTTTGGGGGGTCAGTAATTGAGGGTGTTCTGCACTATTGGAGTGTCAGTAATTGAGGGTGTGCTGCACTATTGGAGTGTCAGTAATTGAGGGTTTGCTGCACTATTGGAGTGTCAGTAATTTAGGGTGTGCTGCACTATTGTAGTGTCAGTAATTGAGGCTTCGCTGCACTATTGGAGGGTCAGTGATTGAGGGTGCGCTGCACTATTGGATTGTAATTAATTTGAGGGTGTGCTGCACTATTGGAGGGTCAGTAATGGAGGGTGTGCTGCACTATTGGAGTGTCAGTAATTGTGGGTTTGCTGAATTATTGGAGTGTCAGTAATTGAGGGTGTGCTGCACTATTGGAGTGTCAGTAATTTAGTGTGTGCTGTATTATTGGAGTGTCAGTAATTGAGGGTGTGCTGCACTATTGGCGTGACGTTAATTGAGGGTGTGCTGCACTATTGGAGTGTCAGTAATTGACCGTGTGCTGCACTATAGGAGTGTCAGTAATTGAGGGTGTGCTGCACTATTGGAGTGTCAGTAATTGAGGATGTGCTGCACTATTGGTGTGTCAGTAATTGAGGGTGTGCTGCACTATTGGAGTGTCAGTAATTGAGGGTGTGCTGCACTATTGGAGGGTCAGTAATTGAGGATGTGCTGCACTATTGGAGTGTCAGTAATTGAGGGTGTGCTGCACTATTGGAGTGTCAGTAATTGAGGGTGTGCTGCACTATTGGAGGGTCAGTAATTGAGGATGTGCTGCACTATTGGAGGGTCAGTAATTGAGGGTGTGCCGCACTATTGGAGTGTCAGTAATTGAGTGTGTTCTGCAGTTTTGTTGTGTCAGTAATTGAGGGTGTGCTGCACTATTGGAGTGTCAGTAATTGAGGGTGTGCTGCACTATTGGAGTGTCAGTAATTGAGGGTGTGCTGCACTATTGGAGTGTCAGTAATTGAGGGTGTGCTGCACTATTGGAGTGTCAGTAATTGAGGGTG